>NW_025064901.1:134163-399447 GCF_019112545.1 Guyanagaster necrorhizus
AAGTACCGTAAGTTTTGGTGATCCGTCCAGACTTCGAACACCTCTTCGGCTCCGATAAGGTAGTGCCGCCACTCTTCCAGGGCGAGCATGATGGCGAGCAATTCCTTGTCGTAGATTTCGTAGTTTCGCTCCGTGACGGTCAGAGCCTTGGAGAGAAAGGCTACGGGCCGCCATTTTCCGTCTTGCTCCTGAGAGAGAACGGCCCCTATTGCCCCTTCACTTGCGTCCGCTTCCACCCTGAACTTCCCTTCCTGGGTTGGGATGGCCAGCACAACATCCTCCGCTAGTCGTTTCTTGAGATCCGTGAAGGCTTCTCGTTGAGAGTGTCCCCAGTTCCAGGGTGCATTGCCCGTCAGTTGTGTCATTGGACGGACAATCTTGCTGTAGTCGCGGATGAATCGTCGGTAGAAGTTGGTGAACCCAAGGAATGACTGTAATTCCCTTTTTTTGCTGGGTTCCGGCCACTCGGTGACCCCTGCTACTTTTATTGGGTCCATCCGGATGCTCCCTTCGCTAATGATCACTCCGAGGTACTCTGTCTCTAGCACCTCGAACTCGCATTTCTCCGCTTTGAGGAATAATTTGTGCTTCCTCATGAGGGCTAGTACCCGTCGTACTAGGCTCCGATGTTCCTCTTTTGTTTTGGACATGATTAAAATGTCGTCGAGGTAAATCGTTACTTTTCCGGTGGAGATGAGATCTTTGAAAATATCATTCATCATCCATTGGAAAGTGGCCGGGGAATTTGTGAGTCCGAAGAACATTACTGTTGGTTCGAACAACCCCCGGTTGGTACGGAATGCGGCTTTCCACTCGTCCCCCTCTTTGATTCGAACGTTATTGTATCCCCACCGCACGTCGAGCTTTGTGTAATATCTGGCACCCCGAAGTTTGTCCATTAGCTCTGAAATCAGGGGTAATGGATACCGATTTTTGATCGTCATCTCATTGAGCTTTCGGTAGTCTTGGACCGGTCGGAGTTTTCCATCCTTCTTTTTGACGAAGAAAAAAGGGGATGCCATAGGGGACTTTGAGGGACGGATTCGGCCACTTGATAAGTTCTCGTCCAGGAACTTGTCGAGTTCCTGTTGCTCATGGTGCCCGAGTGGGTAGGTTTTGCAATCCAGGTTGGCGTTGGCGTTCGGGATTAGTTCAATTGCATGGTCCCAGGGCTTTGGGGCTGGTAGCTCATCGAAGCTCTCCTTTTCGAACAGATCCTTGTAGTCTCTGGCCCATTCAGGTACCATCTCTTCAAACGTCTTCTCTTCTTTTCCCTGATTCGCCTTGGCGGCCAAGTCGTTCGCATGATGGACGGCCCGTATGTGGATTTCCTTTTCAAGATCCACTGCCAATATGGTTTCTCCATCTTCCATCTCCTCATCCCACCGATCTTCCGGATCCTCATCTGGCAGTTCGAACGGTATCTTCCTGCATCGACACCAGGCGAAGGTGATTCGACCGGTTTTCCAATTGATTAATGGATTGTGGCGAATCAGCCAGTCATGGCCGAGGAAGAGCTCCTTCGTCCCAAGATCCGTTACTGCCAGATCGATTCGTTCGGAGTGGTCTCCGATAGTTAACCTGAGTTCGACGAACTCGGTGATGGATCCGGCCTGATTTTTTGTTCCGTCGGCGTTATATACAGGTATTGGGGCTGCTGTCGCCCTGGTGGGAAGTTGATGCTTGTCGACGAAAGCTCGATTGATTGAACTTCCTGTGCAGCCACTATCGATCAGGGCGGTTACCTGATAGGTGGCTCGGGAGGTCAATACTTCGATTTGTCCCTTCGTAGTTAAGTCTCGCCCGGGGGTTTTGGCTCGTAGAATGTACTTCTTGGGCCCCCGGAGCTCGTCCAGCCATTCGAGGGCCCGACATCGTTCGGCCTTTCTGATTCCTTCAATCAGCTCGTCCACTACTTCTTCGGTCCTTGCCCGATGGATCCAGTTTCGAAGTACGGCCTTTGCCGTTGCTTCGTCCTTGGCCTCTTTGATGGCCCTCCACGTCCATTCGGTGTCAAATGGTTTGAGCCATGTGGCGGGACTCTCTGTCCCTGTTCGGCCTGCGGGCGTTTGAGTTTTTCTTTGCGATTCATTGGTGTGTCTGGTGAGTAACCGTGGTATATTCGAATGCGTAGTAGGAGGTGACATAGATGTAGCTACAGGAACACTATCAGTCCGACTAGCGGCTATTGTTGACACACCATTAAGTCCTTTGGCCAGTCCAGTGGAATCGCTCACTGGCTGGCCCCGTCTTTTACTTCCTCGACCTTGGTCTCCTTTCCAAGGTCCTCTTCTTCCTTCTGAAGTTTGGCGATCTGGGCCCGTATGTCTTCTCGGGTTTGCTTCTTCTTCGGGCAATCTTTTGCCATGTGTCCCTTCTGCCCGCAATTGAAACACTTTCCTTCCTTCTTCATGCGATCGATGTCCATCGGCTTCCCGGCCCCGGTGTAGGTTGTGCCGGTTCCGGTTTTCTGCGCGCTATATGCTGGGGTGGTGGCGTTTGAGGAGCCCGAGGTTTTTCCGGCAGTTTGCCCCGGCTTGTTCGGGGTTGGCGGGGTCGGCTTTTTGGAGAATTCCTGTAGCGTCGTTGCCTCCGCTTTCTGCCTTTGTCGCTCTTTGTACATCTCGATGATTCGTTCCTTTCATTCATCATATCCTACGGGCATCAGCATTTTGACGCCCATGGCCGAGATCATCGTGAGGTATGAGGAGGGGACTCCTCGCTTGAGCGCCTCCACCATTCTTCCGTCGTTCGCCGTGTCTTCCCTGATTCCGGCAAGTTTTGCGAGCCGTTCCAGCTCGTCGAAATAGTCCGTCGCCGCTTTGTCTCCCATCTTGTATTCCTTGATCTTTTGCTTGTGTACTTCTTGTACCGCGGGATCAATAAATTTGTCGTTTAGCATGCGTTTAAAGACCGGCCACGAGGGATAGCGATAATGTTCCCTGGTGGTGGATCGGAAGTTCGGGGAAATAAGAATCCACCACGTTTTGGCCTTGTCTTCCAAATAGGAGGTGGCAAAAGCAACTTTGTTCATGTCGGTCCCGATGTACCTGATATAGACCTCGAAGTACTGTTCGCAATCCACCAGGAACCGGTCAATATCGTCGGAGGCCCCTTTGAAGGGGCGTGGCTTCCGAAGAAGATCAGGATGACATTGTAAGACGTTTGCGTTGTGAGGGAGCGCCCCCATCGGGTTAGGCCACCCGTCGAATGGCGGTTGCTTCCATTCCGCGGGTGGTCCGGGGAAAGAGTGCAGAGAGTTGTCGTCAGCGATCGGGCTTCCTTTCGGATCGGTTACCCGGACGATCACTCCGTCTCGCACTGTGAAACCGAGGCGGACCGCCTCGGGGTCATCCCGAATGGGGTCCTTCCCACTTGATTCTGCTTGATCCGGGGGGGGTTGTCCGCCGAGAAGCCGACTTCCTCTGCCGGTCCAAGGGTTTTGGGTGTGAACTGCCTGCCATGCCGGTCGATTCCTGGTTCGAATGAGCCGTGAAGCCGTGCTTCGGATCGACGGGTTATCGTCGGCCCGACTTCGGATGGAGGGGGCGACATAGACGGCTCGTTTTGTTGGTGCGGAGGGGGTGCGCGGCATTGGTGCCGGTGCCTTTGTTTTATCGGGCCGATACGGGGGGATCGGCATGAGGGGGTCCTCTGGGTGCCGTCGCCCATATTCCCTCCATGCGTATTCCGTCGCGGCATACTGTAAGATTTTTTCTTTTTCGGTACCTGGTGCGTACCTGTACTCGAGTCCTAAGGACGTCGCTTGCCAGCGCGCGTCCTGCCATAAGTAGTTCCTGCCCTGCTCGTACAACTCCTGATACTCCTTGCCCCTGGCTCTCTCAATCTCTTCTCGCAGTGCTTCTTCATCCGTGTCCTCTCCTGCTCGTTCTAGTCGTCGCCGATATGGATCATCACTGTCCACGTCGTCCTCCTCGTCGCCCTCGTCCCCGCTGTCCCCTTCCCCGAGGAGGGAACTGACGGGCTGGTCGTAAATTGACGGTTCGAGGGGGCGAAGGGTCGTCGGGGACCCGCCCGTTGATTTGAGTGCTAGGTCCGGCCTCTCCTCGATTACTGGTTCGTGCGATGGGAGGGCTTCGGAGTCGGCTATAGCGCGTTCCTCCACGCGCTCTCGTCTCCTCCAGTTCTCGGCTATAGCGGCTGAAGAGTCGCTGGAACTCGGGATTGAGGAACTGTCGAGCGACCCTACTGCCCAGGAATCGCTGGAGGGCCCTGTCAGAGACGTGGGCATTGTCGGGTACTCGGAGTCAGCGTCCGACGAGATGGTGTCGGTTCGGGCGGGGTATTCGAGGTCGACAGTCTGGAGTTCTCCTGTTCTTCCTCGCCGGATGGCCTCGTTCCAGCTGACAATGCTGGCGGGTCCTGTCCACGGGTCGTCCTCTGAGTCGGGCTCTCTGAAAGGGGAGCCGTTGTCGGAACAGAGCTCATACTCCCTAGGGGAAGCTGACCCCATCCTTTCGATCTCCTCTCTTCTTCTCTGCGCTCGTCCTTGTCTGTCATACTCTGCGGCTTCATACCGCTCTCGGGCTTCCTCCTGAACATAGTCGGCGAGCTCCTCTTGAGTTTGCCTGATTGCCTCGTCTCGCTCTTGGTTCTGCTGCTGCTGCCTGACTGCTGTATCGTAGTCGAAGGGGACGCTAAGGTCCCACTCCGGGAATATTCTCTGTATGATCCTTCTCGTGGCGGCCCTCCCCCTCTCGCTGGCGGTTTCATTCTCGGGCTCGCTTCCAACGTGGAGGTGTCGGAATGGGTCGCCTGCCGCGGAGATAGCGATATCTGCGTTGTCGTAGTCGGGGTGGATATCTCTTCCTCGCGGGTTGTCGACCCCCAGCCTGCTGACGGACGGGCTGGAGCCGGAGTTGGGCTCGGTGGGGGTCTTGGGGGGGTTCTGGGGGGAGTCGGGACCTTCGCGGGGTCCTGCAGCCATCCGAGCGGCATCAAGGGAGTCCCGAGCACGGTTTCCAATCCCTGAGGGAATTGGGGAGGCGGGATGCTCGGGGGATCCTGCCGGAGTGACGTAGTTGGAGACCTCGGCGGACTCCTGAGCGACGTTCGTCGTCCACGGATTCCGGAACCCTGTGAGAGTAGGGTGGCGGTTTCCGACGTGTCGTCGAGGGTGTTCTGGTCCTTCCTCCTCGTGAAGGCTCCTCTGATCCGGGTTGCTATTCCCGGCTTCTGATACGGGTCCCCCTTGCGGGAAGAAGGACGTTCTGGCGGAGGGGGGGATGTCATGGAAAGGGAGGTCGGGGGTTACGTTTCGTAAAATACGTTGAATCTGCTGGAATGCTTGATAGTGCCTGACTATCCAAGCTGCTACTGATTGTCGTCCGCAGCAAAGGGTAATGATGGCGAGAAGTCCGAGCAAAGTTCCAATGATGGAAGCGATTAGCTCAAAGAAGTCGTGATTAAGGTCGGCGGTTGTTACTGGCGGCATTCGGTTTCTCAGCACAATTGGGCTTGAGAAAGGGAAGGTGAAAGCTTCGAGCTAATTGTTAAGCCCAAGCGTCACGTGGACTGATACACGTGATAAACAGATGTCCCTTCGCACTTCGAGGGATCACCTGAGTTCACTAATATAAGTATCCGAACCGTGTGACTCAAGGTCAGAAGTAGACTCGAGGTAGAATGGTATGAATAAACTTTAGCTCGAAGCTGGGGTATACCAGCAAGAGCTGTCGGTCTTAAATACTACATAGGTATCGCTAAGAATATAACTACTTATTGTGTCGTTCTGTGTCTATGGTGCCCGTTGCCCTTGGGCATCGCTGTTGTACATAAAAAGGTAATTGTGCATCGTCGAGCGTTGTCATGTCCGGGTGGTTCAGTTGTGCTTACTAAGCCTTTTCCTGTGGTCTTGTGCTATGACTAAACATAAATAGGGGTAAAAGAAAAGGAAAAAGGGAAAATCGTAACAAAAATGAACACACCTTTCACCCAAATTGCCTCCATTCAATAGCTTCAGACAGCAGAGATAATGTTGAGGGACCACCTTGTTGAATTGAAACAATAAAATCACATGTTTGGTCTCATTCCAACCATTAAAGAAATGGTTAACCCTATTGCAAAAGAGTATACTGAAGATCTTAAGATGATGCCAACAGATGAGGAGATTGTTGCTGCTGTCAAGCATGATATTGCAGTAGAAAATAGGGAAATAACTGTCATTGATGATAATGAGGAGGAAGAGGAGGAAGAAGAGGGTGAGAAAGAACAGACCTTAATAACTACAAGAGAAGGATTTGAGCTTATTCAAAAGCTAGAGGCATTTTGTGTTTTACAAGGTGACCAGAGTGGATTAGTACCATAGCTGAGGAAGTTGAGAGGAGCATTATTCAAGGAGATGCATGGAAAGCTGATCCAAAAGCCACTGACAGCATTTTGAGGCAATGATGACATTGTCATATAAGTCACATGTCACATTATATGCTATTTTGGTTCTGCATAAATTTATAAATGCATATGGTTTTAGTGTCTCCTGACCATATGCATTGCAAGATAGTCAACTGTACTACTGAATAAGCCAGGCATCCACATCATGATCTCATACAATGTAATTTTTGAGAAACTTATTCTTACACATATTATACTGCTTCAAGGGGAAATAATGACCTTATTGAACAATTCAGAAGATGATATGCATATTCAGCTCAGAAATTCTCCTCCTAGGCTAGAACATCCTTTGTAGATTCCAATCTTAAACCCTGTAAAAGCAAATAAAGACTCTGATCGACTAATTTCAAAGTGTTAGACCTGAGTGACATGTGATCAGCAACATGTGGTAAATAAGTGCTGTATCATGTTCATACAATCATGCTTAAGCCTACTTTAGTGTGTTTAGAGATGTTGTATCTCAAGGTCAATACTAGTTGGCTTTTCAGCTTGGTGTTTCAAAGTGAGAGGGTTGAGTCCTGAGGCTTTGGGATGATGGTGTCATGTAGATAGCACATTCTGGTGTTACCAGTGGAGATTATGGCATAGGTCTGATTTCATACTGGTAAGACAGCAGAGTCTTTAACTAATTCTTGGGATGAGTCCTATTATAAATGTAAATAGCATAATCAATAGCTGCATACTGCAAAATATATCTTTTTTTATTATCTGTCACAGTTGGATATCTTCTCTCCAAGAGAGTTATCAGCCAGCTCACATTTTTCCATAATATGGCTACTCCTTCTCGATACAACTCCTTGAATTCCTCCTGTTGACTTTGTTGAATTTCTTCTTCAAGCATCTCCTTGTCTGTATCTCCATATTGTAGCTATGGGTCAATCTTAACAGAGATGTCTTTCTCATTCTCACTGTCCTTCTTGTCTTTGTCATCTGTCTCATTCTTCTCAAGAAAGACATCAGACTGACCATAAATGGATGGTTCAGAGGCTTGGATCATCACCAGAGAGCTCTCTGTCTATTCTAGTTTGAGAGTCAGTTCAAGTAAAAGACTGCTGGCTAGATCAGAAAGGCCCAGCCCTTTCAGCTTCATGATTCCTTCACCACACACACACTCTCTCTACTCTCTTGCTATATTGGCAGAAGTCATTATAGAAGTCATAGTTGAGAAAGAGGGTGGCAATATGTCTGTGTAGAAATTATTGAAGAGCTTGGTCAGAAATTCTGATCTCAGGAGAGACTCAAATCCCCTATCTATGAAGGATGGAGCTGGCATTAGAGAGGAGCAAGCTATCACTTTCAGTGCTTTCTTCATAGGTAGGGAGTGGAAGCTCATAGTTATCATTGATATGTCTGGTCTCATCTATTGTGAGGACTTTAGTGTTGGCCCACTGGTCTCTAGATCAGGGGTTATCTTTATTGTCAGGGCCTCACTCTCAAGGTTCACTGTCATGGCTGTCAGTGGAGCTGAGAGGTGGAGGGTCAGCAACTCTGATCCACTAGGTGACTTCTGTAGCAATTTCTGGAAATGTACCTTCTTTTCCTTCATAATATAAGTCTCCTTCTTCTTTATATAATCTGTAATGTTTGAGTGGGACAGAGCTCCACTCCACTGCTTGTCATTTTCTTACTTGCTGTCTGAACTGGTCATTGTAGTATGCTTCATCAGCTTCCTGCTGCTGGTGATCTTGCTTCTCCTCAAAAGAGTCATATCCTTTTCTTTCTCATCTTTTGACCTCTAATCAAGCAGAATACTGGAATTTGCTTTCTTCTTTATGGCTGGAGGTTGAGGAAATAAGACTTTCTCAGGGGGTGGCATACCTTGATCCTCTTTCTGCAAGTCTTGCAACTTCATTAATAGAGTCCATAGTATGGTCTCCAATATCAGGCTCATAGAGAGCAGTAAAAGAGTCAGGGGATAGCAACTCCTCAAAGAAGTTGTCAGAGAGGTTCTCATTCTTATGGTTGAGGACCACTAGAGAGATCCAAGAGTTTCTGAATCCCATATTTGGATGCTCATAGTGTCTGCTAATAGTTTGAGGGGATCTGACAGATTGTTAGGGTTTTTCTTCTTCTGGAGTGCTCCCTTCATGTGAGCAACTATTCTTGGTTTTAGATATGATTCCAAGCACAGACTGGAAGGATACTCAAGCAGAGGGAAGGATGTCATAGAGAGAGAGGTCAGATATAATATTACATAGTATCTGTTGTATTTGTTAGAAGGATTGGTAGTGCCTAACTACCCAAGCTATAACTGATTGATAGCTATAGCAAAGTTGTATGATTGTAAATAGTCTTAGAAGTGTTCCTATAATAGAAGCTAATAGCTTAAAAAAGTCATTAGTTAAATCAGTAGTTGTGGCATTGATAGAGGGCATTTAGTTTTCTTCACTCATGATAGGCATAAGAAAAGGAAAATAAAAGTCTCAAACTAATTATTAGGTCTGAGTGACATGTGATCAGCAACACATAGTAAACAAGCACTGTATTGCATTTATACAATCATGCTTAAGTCCACTTTAGTGTGTCCCAAGGTCAATACTAGTTGACTTGAGTAAAATAGTAGAATAAAAGATAGTTCAAGACTAAGAATACATGGTATTGACTATATTACTTATATACTATTTGTCTCCTAGATAAATATATCACTGCTAATTGTGAGTGTTGTTAGGAATGTGCCAATTGAATAGGTTTGAGTACACACACAGAGACCAGTGGAGTGTGTAGGTATCAACAAAGCTATTGACAATATCACCTTTGAGTTGGGATCTAAGAATTGGAACAGAGTTCTGTCAGAGAGGTGAAGAGGAGTATCTTTCAGAGTGGAATCTGACAGATGAGGAAGAAGAAGTTGAAGTGAGTACAAAGTGTAGATAGCTATTTAAGTTGATATTCAAACTGAATAGTTACAATGATTCTATATAGCTTATATACTAATAGTAGCTAATTCCAAGTCAGGTTCCATTGGGTTCCAATGTCAATATTCACTACTGAGTTCAGGGTCTAGATATTACAATGTGAAATATAGATGTGAAATGATAATAGTGAAAATAAAATTAATAGATAATAAGAAGTGGGCAGAGTCTAGTGGGTTTTGGCAATTGAATCTGTGATTGGTTGAGGTGACATAGAGGCCAGTGGCATGAGTGTAACAGTATCCCCTCATTAGCATTCTTGCCCTCAAGAGTGTAGATTCCAATAGCCAGTGAGGCCACATAGAAGATTGTTGGTGATTATGGGAATTTTTTGCAACTTGGTCAGATACCACCACCATCACTCTAAATATGTCACCTCCTGTCACATATTGTTGCTCATATACTCTCAAGCCTTTGGTGAGAGAATCCACCTCTGATGGCTCTGAAGAGGCTAAGGAATTATTTTATCTGAAATGGCAGACCATGGAGGAAGAGTATGTGGAGGCCATAGAAGTCCACTTGGAGTGAAAAAGGGAGCAGGAGAGAGAGGAGAAGATCTGGGTAGACCATGTGACCTAAGAGGTGCAGAGAAAGAAGCAGCAAGAGAGATTAGAGAAGAAGAGAGAGGAGGTCTAGTGGATAGTGGAAAGGCAGATGAAGAAGGTAGAGGAGGTGTTAAGAGAGGCAGCTCAAAGAGAGGCTGAGGAGAGGGAGACTGTGGCAAGGGCTTCAGCCTTGGAGGTAGAGCAGAAGGGGATGATTATGGAGGATGAGTTGCAAATGACCCTCACAGAGGCTGTTGATTTTCATCTGTGTCAAGTGCTGGTGGAATAGTTTGATTCTGGCCCTGGTCTTCACTTCAAGAGAGTGACTGGTCATATGCCTCTAGAGTCTGATGATGAGCAGAGCAAGAGGACTGAGAGAGATGATGAGTCAGAAGAATCTGAGGGGACTCTGAAGAGGAGAAAGAGAGTGCAAGAGAGAAAGAGGAGGGTGGCAGATCCAGTGGAGAAAGGCTGTAAACACAAGTTCAGGTCAAGGAGTATAGTAGATGGCAGTGAGACAGAGGTGGTTGCTAGTCCTAAAAAGCAGGTAAAGTTGGAAGTTGCAGGGCTGGCAGAGGACAAAGAGTTGTTGGATGGTAAAAGTAAGTGTCTTAGTTTTCTTATATGGTTTGATTTAGTATTTGTTTTCAGGGAGTTGTGTATGCTGTCATCAAGATGGCATATGGTGTTATGCACAACTGGTAACTGAAAGTGCCAGTTGAGGATGGACTTGCTCTCACTGCAAGATCAAGAAAACTGCCTGTTTGTTTAATAAGAGCATCACTGCAAGTGAGGTGATCAACAGTGTGGAGGTCTCTGCCAGTCTCTACCATCTTTTGAAGTTTATATGCAAGTTGATGCATCATGTGGATGAGTTAGCAGATGAGGTGGCAGATATCTACAGCACTGTAGCAGGTCTCCAGGATGATTATGGGTTGGATGATATGTCATCTTCCTTGGAGTTGTTTTTGGAGTCCAAGTTGGAGGCCTGGAAGAAGGCTCATCTGCTTTTCAAGGATGAGAAGGATCAGGAGGTGAAAGATCTGTGGGAGGCAATGTTGAAGAGGCTGGATGAAGATATAGAGAAGTTGAAGAGGTGGGAGGAGAGTTTTAGTTCTGGTGTAGGCCCATCAGATTTTGCTTTCTTGTAAAGATTTTGTATGAAATATATATAGAAAAGGCATCAGATGTTGGTAGTAGAGAAAAAAAATATAAATATAAGATTTTGACTTTTTGAAAGTGTAAAAGGGATGATTGAAATAGTATTCAGTGGTTAGAATTGAAATAGTAAGGTGGGGCTCCAGTGGCATCCAGAGTAATGTTGTATCAAGAACAGAATGATTGAGTAACTTTAGATAAGAGTCCTGGTTTGCCTGAGTATTAATAGTGGAATTCTTCAATAAATTTGTTGGCAGAGAACTCAGAGGCCAGTAACCAAACAAACTCTTTATTGGTATCTTCATAGCCTAGCCACTGGATTTTGCACAGCAGTGGGCAGCAGAACCAGCAATCCAGTTTAGAGTTGAGGATTTGGGCTATTTCAAAATGTTCTTCTCTGTTAACTTTGACTAGAGGTGGTGATGGTTGGATTCAGTTAGGAATGGTGTTTTCTTCTATGGGTTCCAATTGTGACACATAGAAGACTGAGTGAATGGACTGGAGATCTGGCAGAAGCCTCAGGATGAAGGAGTAGGAATCAGATTAGGCTATGATTTCAAAAGGACCAAGGTATTTCTCTGAGAATTTTCTGATCAGGTGGATAGTTTTGATATGTTTGGAACTGAGGTAAACCTTGTCCTCCACTGTGAATGGAGGTGCCAGAATCCAATGCTTATCTGCTTGGATCTTGTAATGAGACTGAGCTTTGAAAATTTCATCTTTCAGTATTTGATAGAGTTTGTCAAGATCAACTGCAAAGTCTCAGACCTGGGCAGAGGCAATGTCTCTTTCAGGATGAACAGTGATGTTGAGGTGGTAACTCTTGTTAGCAAAAAATGGAGAAATTCTGGTGAATGCATTAGAGACATTGTTGTAGGCAAACTTGGCAATGAGTAGAAAAGTGTTCCAGTTGTCCTGTTGGTAGGAGCAGTAGATGTGAATGTACTATTTCAGAGTTTGGTTTGCCTGTTCAGTTTGTCCATCAGCCTCTGGATGATAACCAGAAGTAAGATAGAGTTCTATGTCAAAAGCTATGGCTAAGGTGTGAGTAAACTGAAAAACAAATTTGGAGCTGTGATCTGATGTGATATGACTGGGTACTCCATATTTGGAGAAGATATAGATAAGAAAAAGTTGGATAAGCTCCATGGAGTTAATAGTGTCATGAGTGAGGATGAAGATGGCTTGCTTGCTAGTTTAATCTATGACTACTAAGATGATGGTAAATTCATTAGAGTCTGGTAGTTGTTCAATGAAGTCTATAGAAATGAAATCCCATGGCTGTTTGGGAACTAGCAGAGGTTTGAGTAATCCATAAGAGTGGTGTCTAGGTGCCTTATTGTGCCCACAAACTGTGCAGGACTTAATATAGTGTCAAACATATTTATGCATCTTTGATCAGGTATAGTTCTGCTGAACTAGTTCTAATATCCAGTTTTGACTAAAGTGATCTGCCAAAATGTGGTCATGATTGTTTTATAGTATATAGAGATGGAGATTGTCAGAGTCCAAGATATAGATGCAGTCTTCAAACTGAAGGATGTTGGTTGGATTTATCAATGGACCACTGAAAGAGGGAGGATTCAGAAGTGACCTTAGCCTGATGGAGACCATCAGAGCATGTAGAGTCAAACAATTGTGCTTGTTTGATATCAGTATGAAGTTTGTTGATATCCATGATGGCACTAGCCTATAGGGTGAGGCCTTCAAGATAGATTGCATGGAGTAATGCAGAGAGTTGTTTTTAGATGAACATGAGTTGGAAATTGTGGAGGTTGATTTGAATATATTGGCTATCTCTCTCTTTAGGATAGATGTCTCATCATCTAGTAAGCACATTCAGTTTTCCACCAAGTTTTCTAGAGCAGAACCAAATTACTAGATTAAACTAGAATAGGTATTTGGACCAGCAGACCTGTTGGTGGGTTAGAATCTTGGTGGTGGCAAAATATTCAAGGTTTTTGTAGTCTATTACAATGTTAATGGAGTCTGTAGAGCCTTCAAAATAGTGCTGCCAATGTTTAAAAGCTTTAAAAATAGCTAGAAGCTCTTTGTCATGGGTGTTATAGTTGAGTTCAGCATTATGGAGGCTCCAGGAGCAGAAAGCAATAAGGTGAATTTTGCCATCTTCAAGATAGATAGAGAGGATAACTGCAATTGTATAATTGAAGGCATCAGTTTTTATTACTATCTTTCAATTGAGGATCCAGTAGGTAAGAATGGAGATATATATAAAGGCTTGTTTCAACTCATTAAAGGCAGCCAAGCATTTGTCATCAAATTTCCATAGAGTTTCCTTATAGGTGAGTTGTATAAGGGGAAGAATGATATCACTATATTCATGTATAAAGTGATAATAGAAGTTAGTGAAGCTAAGAAAAGATTAGATGTCTTTAACCTTTTGCAGCACTGGCTAGTCAACAATGGCCTTAACCTTTTTTTCAGACATGTGAAGTCCTTCAGGTGATAGGATGTAGTCTAGGTATTCTACAGAATCCCAGTTGAATTCACATTTGAAACCCTTGCAGTAGAGTCTATTAGCTCTAAGCCTGCATAGGACCTCACAAACATGTTTCTGATGATCTTCCAGATTGTCAGAATATATGAGGATATTATTAAGGTAGACTACTACTGATATATTGAGCATGTCCAAGAATATATCATTCACAAATCATTGGAATGCTGCTGAAGCATTTGTGAGGCCAAAAGGCATGACATACCATTTAAAGAAACCATAATGGGTCCAGAAAGCTGTTTTTCATTTGTCTCCTTTGGATATGCAAATGAAATAGTAGGCATACCACAGGTTGAGCTTGATGTAGATGTGTGCAGAGCAAGCAGAGTCAAAGAGGTCAGAAATAAGGGGAAGAGAGTAATGATCCTTCTTAGAGATTTTGTTTAGGCTACAGTAGTCAACACAGAGTCAGAGTTCACTGGTTTTCTTTTTGACAAATAGGACCAAAGCTTCATGTGGAGAGCAGGATGGAGTAATGAACCCATTATGCAGATTATCACCAATAAACTCTCATAGAGCCTTGAGTTCACATTCTGAGAAAGAATAAATAGGTCCAAGCAGTGAAGATATTCCTTTCTCAAGATTGATTTTGAGGTCATATGGTCTGTGTTCAGATAGCTTTTTGGAGAGGGTATCACTGAAGATGTCTGCAAAATTGTGGTACTCTACTAACACTGATAAAAGATCTGCTGATTCTGCAGATGTGGCTTTGGCTCCAATATTAGGTAAGGAAGACTGCAGTGTGAACTGCTGAGCACCTTCTTCTGCACTGGCTTAGACAAATGCAGCAGCAGATATGATAGAGATCTTTGAGTGTACTTTCATAGTAAAAGACTCTGAGAGAGGATAGAAATAGATGGGTTCATACAGGAATGGAGTCTGCTGGCTATCTAAAGTGGATTTAGAATAAGGTGAAGCCCTAAAAGATGGACTGATAGAGTCCAATGGGCACAGAAGTCCTGAAATTGAGCTGAAAGGCTTGGATAGGGGTGGACTGTTGTCCTGTGGGCATGAAAGTCTCTGGGATGTGGTGGAGGCTGCAGAATCAGTTGGAGTGAAATTCTGATAGCTTGAGTGGAAAGTGATACTGTTCTCAGCCCAGTCAATCAGTGGATTGTAGCAGGAGAGCCAGTTGTATACTAGAACAAGATTGCAAGACAAATCCAGAGGAGTGACATAGAAGTTGATAGAGAAAGTGTCTCCAGATGGGAAACAGATGGAAATAATTGTGATTTGAGATATACAGCTTCTGATGAAGCCATCAAACAATCAAAGTTGTATGCTAGAGATGGTTTTAATGGGGATTTTATTGGCAGCTATGTACTTAGTGTCAACAAAGCAATGGCTAAAATCAGAATCAATAAGGGCAAGAAAATGCAGAATAATATAAGTTGAGGAATCATCAGGTTCTATAGTAGTTGGTAATTCTGCTGAAAGGGGAATGTGGAAGGAGTGATTGGAAAGGGATGTTGCATTGAGGGTGATGACCTCTGGTGTGTAAATAGAGTCAATGCAACCCTGAACTTGCATGAAGGAAACAGGGTTGCTTCCTAGTTTTCCAACTCCATAAGAGCAGTATCAACTTCAGCTGCATGACTCTTGGTAGAAGCCACTGCTTTCTGCTTGTTGCAGTCCTTGGTCTTGTGTTTAGCTCCACAGAATATGTAAAGATTGTTCTGGTACTGGTGGTCTTTTTCTTTCTGAGTAAGATAGCCATCTTTGCCTAGCTTGTCAGCATAGGGCTTAAGAGTGGTAGATTTTAGTATGGAGCTGGAGTCCAAGAAAGAAGAGTTGGACCCCTTGGATTTGAGATTAGAGGATTGGTTAGAGATCTTATTGTTCCAGTTTTCACAAGCAATTTCAGTCTTCCAGATCCAGTAGCAAGCATCAAGTTCTTGGGCAAGAAAGTGTATATCATAAAGATTGTTTGGCTTCTCATGGTGTGCCATGTCATCCTTGATATGGATGCAAAGGCTATGATAAAAAGTGTGGCAGAGAGAGTTATCTCCATACTCAATTTATGAGATATACTAGTTGAATTGGACTATATACTTCATGATCTAATCTCTATTGCACATCTGAAGGTGTTCTAATGCATTTTTGGCATCTCCAATGGCATCAAAGGAGCTGAAGTTGCTATGAAGCTCATCTAAGAAAGCCACATAGGAGAATTGCCAGGCTGGTAGATTCTATGAATTGGGGTTAAGAATGTCTGGTTCAAACCAGTTAAGTGCAGTGTCAGCCAGGAAGGAAATAGCATAGTTGACCTTATTAGCATCTGTTGCAAATACAATAGATCTGTCATTGAAGTTTAACTGAAGAGAGACAATAAAGGCCTTCAGTTTGTGAGAGTCAGAGCCATCAAATGGTTTCAGTTTCTTGACCTTGGTATAAATAGTGGCTGGTTTAAGGTTATTGAGAGAAGCAGAGACTCCTTGTAACAGGTTCATGAATTCTAGGAACATGTTCTGCTGGTTTGGATTGTTACTTCCTGCAGGGCTGTTGGAGCTGTCTGAGCCATTGGAACTATCTGATCTGCCTGGACCACTTGGAAAAGAGTTTGATGAATTACCACTTGATTCCCATTAGATAGGAGTATGAGTAGGAGTGTCTTCACCTCTGCTCTCTGAGTTTGGGCTGTCATGCATATTGCCCAGAGATAAAAGATCTATTGAGGGGTCAGTTCAGGCACTGTACATCAGGCTGGCCCATTGGGCTCTATTAGTTGGAATGCTGGTGGTGTCAAAAGAGTTAGGAGAATCATCATAATTAGATTGGTGGGCAGTGAAGCTAGAGTGATTGTAGGTTTCCCTACAAGAAGGTTGTCCTCCACTAGAGGCTGATCTGAAAAGACCTGGTTATTCCTTTGAGGTGGAGGCCAGGATGTCTTCTATAGAAAACATGTTGTGATAGGTAGGCTGAGTTTGTTCAGGATCAGTTTCTGTGGGTTGGGTAAATATGGTGGATATGATAAAAATTTTCAACTCAAGGGTTTGAGTTTGAATATACTGTTAGAAACATGCCAATCAAATGGGCTTGAGTGCACACATGGAGACCAGCAGAGTGCATGGGCATCAATGAAGCTATTAGCAATATCATCCTTGAGTCAGGGCCCAAGAATTGGAATGAAATTCTGTTAGAGAGGTGAAGAGGAGTATCTTTCAGAGTGGAATCTGATGGACAAGGAAGAAGGAGTTGAAGTGAGTACAAAGTGTAGATGACTATCCAAGTTGATATTCAAACTGAGTAGTTACAATGATTCTACATGGCTTATATACTAATAGTAGCTAATTTCAAGTCAGATTCCATTGGGTTCCAATGTCAATATTCACTACCAAGTTCAGAGTTTAGATATTACAATGTGAAATATGGATGTGAAATGATAATGGTGAAAATAAAATTAATAGATAATGGAAAGCAGGCAGAGTCTAGTGAGTTTTGGTGATTGAATCCATGGTTGGTTGAGGTGACACAGAGGCCAGCAGCATGCACATAACAAGTGTCTGTGCTATAATACTCATTATCCTAGAGTATTGTAGTTATCTACAAAAGGGGTATTGTCTTGTTGTTGGGGTGTTACTATATATCATAAGACAGTGGTCAATTGTGCTGACTAAGGTCATTCCACAGTCCTAAATGCTGGTCTAGATGCTCTGACTAAGCATGAATAGGGGTAAAGAAAAGAAAAAAAGGTGAAAATCATAATACAAAGTAAATCTCTGTTTACAATTGATCTACAGATGAACAATCTCATTCTACACACATCTTAAAACTATCTTAAGCTCAAGTAGATTTCAGTGAATACTTAAAATATGAAGAAAACACAAAGCTTGAAGGCAAAAACTGAGCCCACAACTTCAAGTTTTCACTAGTCCCAAACAAAGACAATCCTGAAGATATTATCACCTTAAAAGCCTTAGAAATCTTCAACTTATCTAAACTCAAGAACAAGTGGATGCCTTCTCACTATGGCAAAGCAATAAAGAAGCCAGAGCTATGGATACCAGCAATAGATGCTGAGATCTGCAGGATGGAGAAATGAGATGTATGAAAGATCATACTATGAGAACTATAGATGAAGACAATTGACACCTGATAGGTATTTGACATCAAACTTGATGGAATCTTGACAAGCCTATTCAAAAGATAGGCAAGACTGGTGGTAAAGAGTTTCAGCCAGATCAAAGATCTTCACTACTTTGAATCATTTGCAGCTGTCATTTGATATGAATCACTCTGAATGTTCTTTGCTATTATTGCTGTGCAAGGGTTAGATTTCTGGCTTATAGATTTTGTAGACATGTACCTAAATGCTGAATCTCAGAGTGAAAACTACATGAACCTACCATAAGAGTATGAAGAAATCATAACTAGAGACTTACCACCAGGCAATTATGTCCTCAAAATGCACTGTGCAATATATGGAACAATGAATGCTGGTAACACATAGTTCAATGAGTTAAACAAATCTCTTACAGCATTCAGCCATATCCAGTCATGAGTGGACTCATATGTTAGACTCTTGAAATGAAAGAGAGAACAAATGATTACCTGCACATACACTGACAATTTATCTGACACATCTTCATCCAAGGCTGAGGATGAACTGATGAGGAAGGAGATAGACAAGGTGCATGATATAAAGAACCTAGAGAAGCACAACAGCATGCTTGGGATAACCATTGAATTTGACAACTCAAATAGACCTATTTCATTGCATCAAAAGAATCTTATCACAAAGACATTGGAACATTTTAGTATGCTCAATTGCAAGCCTAAAGCTACTCCATTACCAATTGGAATACTGATGGCATTGGATATGCAACCAAGACCAATTCCTAAGTCTAAAAAACAGTTTATGAAAGACAAAGACTATAAAGCTGTATTGGGATCCCTGAACCACATTGCAAATAATATATATTCAGATATTGTATTTGTCACAAATTATCTCCAATATTTTGCTTCAGACTCTAGATCAATCTATTGGAGCAGAGCTATGCACATTCTAGCATATTTAAAGAGAATGATTTCATACAAGATCACATACTAGAAAAGATCCAACTCTAATAATGGCCTCACTTCAGTCAGCTATGTCAACTCATCTCATGGAGATGACAGAACTACCAGAAAGTCTACTATGGGATATGTCTTCAAGATAGCCAGAGGTCCAGTTTTATGGAGTAGCAGAGCTCAGAAAAGAGTTGCATTGTTGATGACAGAGGCAGAATACATCACTACAGTTCATGGTAGACAACAGTCTGTGTGGATGGGATACTTCCTGGACAAGTTAGAGATAATAAAGGACCAGCCTTACCCACTATGGTATGACAATAACAGCATATGGATCTTGCCAAATCAACAAAAAGACACAGCAAATCAAAACATTTTGCTCTGGACTACCATTGGATATGAGAGGCAGTACAACTTTGTGAAATCAACATCAAATACATCCTATCTGAAGATAATCTTGCAGATGTCTTCACCAAAACTATTTCTAAGCTCCATGCAATGGATCTCCTTTGCTGTATGAGGTTCACTGGATTATAACTTCATGAGTGTCAACTTCAGAGAGAGTGTCAAGAGCACCAGTTGACACCCTCTATTAGATTATTCAGATGATGGTTATTCTTAGGTACATTCAGTAGTGTGATTGCTAGTACATAAAGATTTTTTCCCCTTTAATGTATCTTAGTCTTTTATACATATTTGAGTGGAGACTGAGGTACATCTTTCTTACTTTATTGATTGGAATATTACTTACAATATGTAGTTAGTTGTTTATTAACAATATATAGGATTTTCACTTTTCTCTATTGGCCTTCAGCTGCTCACTATATATCCACTTCATTTGTATTTCACTTATCATTTCACATACTAATTCTAGAACCTGATTTCAGTGGATAGACAGTGCCAGAGTCTATCAGACTCTGACCCAGAATTAGTTACCACTAGCATATAAGCTTGATACAATCATTATAGACACTGAGTTCAAATATCAACTTGGTTCAGCCTAATACTTTGTTCTCATCTCACTGCCTTAAAATCTGATGGATTCTGCTCCATTTGGGTCATCTTGAACCTTCACTGAACTCCACTCCCTGTGTGAATTCTGCTCTGTATTCAAATCTCTCAGGCTTTGACTCAAGAGTGATATTGCTAATAGCTTCACCAAGTCCACATACTCTGCTGGTCTCCATGTGTGCAATCCAAAGCCCACCTATTGGCATGTTCCTAACACAAGCTCTTGGCCTTGTCATATGTCCAACTGGGAGATACTGACACCATTTTCAACTAATCAATCTAAAGAGTATCACATTGTTGAAGTTACAGAATTATACTGCAACAAGTTCACTGTCATAAAAGCCTCTGCTGTTTGCTCAAGGAATAAGACACAACTGGCTACAATGAGAGCCTTGAGAACTGCCCTCAATGTGATTGCAGCATGTGAACAGCTGTAATAATACAAGGGAGAGGTAGGAGGGTGATGAAAGACTCACTAGCAACTTTTACAATAAAGAGCACAGTAATACTAGGTGCAAATTGGTTAGATGTGATGAGGCCAGGAAACTGTATGAATGAGCCTTTGTAAGATGAGAATGGAAGCAGAGTCTCACCAGGCAACAGGGATTGCTGACAACAGATAGAAGAGACAGAGCCTTAATGCCTGGGATTGGTGGTTAGGGATTAAGTGACAGTGAGAGAGCAGAGCTCATCTCACCTGGAGGTGTGGGATGAAGGTGACAATGAAGCTGAGACACTGATGCCAATGTCTCTCATGAATCAGCCTCAGCTAAAGATTGGCACTGAGACAGAGATGATGCACTAGTGGCCCATTTTCATGGATGGAGCAGAGCTCCATATCAACAGAAATTGGAGGTGTCTCAATATTTACACAGAGGTCTACAAAAATGCTCCCTACCCTTGGAATCCACCTTTACAATGAATAAAGGTTGTGAAGTTTGTCTCAGCTAACCGGACCGAAAAGAGCAGTTTTCCTCGGCCCGACATCCGACTCTTCCCCCCAACTCGTCCATGACGAGGCTTGGCTTTGCAGCTCTGGTGAAGAAAGCGAGGCAGAGTTCGCATTTACTACCTCGAAATGATGTTTTGTACTTAGACAAGAGGGTCGTTGTCATCAACAAACCGCCAGGCCTAGTGAGCCAGGCATCTTCGAAGGACGATGACCAGCTGAACAAGTTTTTGAATGGTATGCCTTGTTCGAAGCCGTGCCATTTTGTGCTAATGAGTTTGCTTGTCAAGAAATACAAACCAAACATAAACTTGATGGACCTCTCATTCCCGTTCACCGATTGGATAAAGTGAGCGCTCTGGCACGTTGGAAGTTCTGTCTTCTGACATGGTCATCACTAGCCAACTAGCGGGTGTCTTCTTCTTGCTCGTTCTACAGATATGGCACGGGACTTATCCCGTCAATTTCAGCAGCGCAAGATAGATAAACAATATTTTGCTTTAGTTCGTTCTACACCTCAAGCGTTACCCGGGACAAGCGGTGTTATATCACAACCACTTCAGCTCCGAGATGGATATGTATCGAAGGGAAAGGCTTCAGATCCTGCGTGTCTCACAGAGTGGGAATTGATTGCCTCGGTGCGTAGAACGAGTTTGGAACGGTGCCATCAAGTTTCTCATACCTCGGAATGCAGGCTAACAGGCTGTCACTGTTGCGTTTGAATCTCATGACGGGGCATAAACACCAAATTCGTTTCCATCTCGCCAAAGTCCTGAACGGTGCGTTGTTCGAGATGCGTATTGACAAACCTACTGATGACGGTTGCAGCTCCCATTCTCGGAGAGAAGTTGTATTCTCAAATGCCGCCCATTCGCTATGCCCCAAAGGACAGGCTATTCTTGCATTCGTCTTATGTCGCCATGGAAGCAAGTGCCTTGATGCATTTAGCTCTAACCGATGGTCTAACCTACTGTTCAATGTAGAGATTTAGGCCCTCTGGACCCAACAAGCGTTACAAATTAGGTATACGCTCCCCGATGCCGCCAGAGTTCTTCAAAGTTTGTTCTCATATCGGTATCGACATTTCACCTGAGAACAGAACGGGAGGTGTGTTCATTGACGACCTTTCCGCCGAAAATATAGAGAGCGTGGGTGGGGTTTGGATGCCTCGTGACATGTAAAAGGTGCTGCGTCGAGTTACCAGATTTCCTACTCGCGACTCATTTTGGTGCGTGCCATGGCTTGTACGGCCACATTTAACTACTCACTCGAGGATTTTACTGGCCGTTGCAGAAGTCTCAATGAACCTTTCCCCCAGATTGGCAAGTTCCCAATCCTCTGCCACCTTACCACCCTTTGCTACCTCCCAGGAACGCCATGTTCCGTACGGTGGGTTTCTATCGCATATTTTTGGTATTATATGTGCGACACAGACCTTCAAGCTTAGTAATGGAGGGGAGGGGAGGATCATTAGCGCAATCATTCAATCTGGAGGGATTCTATAGCCTGTGCCGATGAGCAAAACTAAATAAGAATATTCGTCTCTTGTGTCGATATTTGTCAAATTTCAACGTCATGGGAACCGCCGTGATATATTGTTATACAACCTTCTACTTGGAGAAATTTAGTGATATTGAGTTGACACAGTGTCGTTCATCGGCTAGAAGTGATGTTGAACAACAGTCTCAAGTGTGATCAAGGGACGTACTGGGAGTATTGTATCCTTCTCCCTTGAATACATGCCCAAGGTGGCCTCCGCAGGCAGTGCATGTTATCTCAATACGGGACATACCAAAAGATTTATCTTCATGACGAGTCACGGCACCCGGGATGGCTAAACAAAACGTCTGATTAAGTGCATGGCAAATGTGCATGTGTTGGATTCCTCTACCATCGTAGAACGCTGGCCAGCCGCAGCCGCTCTGCACACATGTGAGCCGTACGTCGATTATATTATACAAAACATAAGCCGTACGTTGAACTTGGTCCCGCTCTTGTACAACGGGGTCCCGCAAGCAGCACAGCCGTATATGCCTTCTTCCTTGTGGTGGTTGTACTCTCCCGTTGCGGGGCGTTCGGTGCCCTTCTGACGGAGCACACGGAACTGAAAGAACCGTCAGAACTGAGCATGGAAGAAGGCAAGACGACGAGCCTGTTCGCGAGAGAGGATAGCCCTCCATTCGTCGTCAGTCTTGTTTACTGTAGTCATCGTTCGAAGTGGAAGAGATCGGTTAGGGACTCTATATATATACGGGAAGCAGGATGCTGTGCGGATTATCAAAGATGAGAAGAGCTGCATACGCCGGTCATGAGCTTTTCTGACTTATTCATGTTGATAATGCGGTGAGGGGCAAAGACGATCCGTCACACTATCACATGATGATGAATTCAGAAAAACATTTATCAAAACGTAAACTAATACTATTCATTTCATCGCCTCCATCTCCGTACACCAGAAAAGGATCCTCATTACGGTAACGGTGTCCTGTCGATTGCAGAATTGCGGAAGCTCGACTTGTCTTGCATCGAGTCTGGAAGGTACTGTTGTGAGGATGTCCAACCCGACGGAGAGAAAGATTCGTACCATTATTCGACTTGTATTCCATTACAGTCGTAGGAGGCAGGTGCAGTACTCTCCGTATCGTGTCCCTAGACAGAACGTCAGTCTTTCACCAGGCATTAATACAAACAGCATACCTTATTTTTTCTCGGAGCTTGATATCGCCGTCAACACGGTTCCACAGGCTCACTATATCCTCGCTCTGCCGCACACTGATCGTGCATCCACAAATCTCTGGCCATTCAGAGCTCCCATCCGTCTGCCCATCTCCACCATCGGCCGTCCCGACATTCTTCACTACATCTTCTGACGGACGACAGACATCGAACTGGTCTCCGATAATCGCCAAGACGAGATCCTCCCAGATCCGGTCCGCCACACCCTTCTTTAGTCGTATTATCCATTTGCCTCCGGACAAATTTAACGGATCTTCCCAAACAGGCCGTCGTATGCCATTGTGGAACAGCAGATAGTCTGTTGTGGGTTGCAAGGATGACGGCGGAGATAGATGTGTCCATAGAGACCAGAAGGACTCTACCTATGTGTATCGGTCGGTGGCAAGAGATTGAAGTTACCTGGGAAGGACGCACCGAGCTGAAAGCAGAAATCTTTTTAATACCCTCTTCGTAGCTTGCAATCTTGTTTCCGGGAGCTCTTTGCTGCCGGAACCAAAAGACCCACCTGGACCCAGATGTCAGCAACCGAAATCGTATTTGGGGCGGCAGATTACGAACATACGTGTTTCTCAGAGGGTGTACACTGACAGAGACATTCACTGACGACCCATTACTGCTGATCGCCTTTTCCTTTGAAACAGAATGCTCAGAAACAGAATTCGTCGAGACGGAGGTCGAAAAATGTTTGGATGTTGGCAGACGGGAACGTGGTGGTGGCTGTTGTTGGGGCTGCTGGGAGGTCGTTGGTGATGAAGAATTCGCAAGGAAACGAGACTGCGAATGGTTTGAAAAATAATTGGCCATGAAATACGGAACAAAAAATTGTCGAGAAAAATTTATAGCGTCGTTGGTGCAGGTCGAAGTGAGAGTGCGTTATGTAATGCCCCTTCCTTTTCCTTCAACACCCACCCGTCATGAAACTTACCCTCCGTCCCGAATGGC
The DNA here is from genome assembly GCF_019112545.1 of Guyanagaster necrorhizus. Taxonomy (NCBI): domain Eukaryota; kingdom Fungi; phylum Basidiomycota; class Agaricomycetes; order Agaricales; family Physalacriaceae; genus Guyanagaster; species Guyanagaster necrorhizus. The sequence continues at coordinate 158,353 of NW_025064901.1, forward strand.
GGCTATGGCCCTTCAGCTCCTTCCTCGGCCTCCTCGACATAAAAACTGGTGTCATCGTCGCCCTTATGTTCGTTGTGCGTCGTCTGTAGTAGCGCCTAGCATCGAGAATCTGACGGTTCACAGCTTTTGAACAAGGTTGCTGGAGTATACGGTCTCATTGCCGTTGTCACGGGCGCCGGTGGTTCCTTTGCTCAACTCAGCTTGTACATATACTCCGTCGTCGCCTTGCTGGGATTTGGCTGGGGCCTCAACGCTGTCAAGGAGGTGAGAATCGCGCTCTATTACCCCGTGTCGGCTCTAATTGGTGGCGCTACCACAGGAAGACCCCAAGCATACCCTTTACTTTGCACATCTATATTTCGCTGACCACGTCTTCTCCACATCATGGACAATCTTTTTTGCTGTTATTTGGTGGTTCCAGACGCCTCATGATGGGAGCCGCCAGGCAAACTCGCCCGCTCAGACTGAAATCATCAATGGTGCGATCATGGCCGGTCAGCCTCTTAGTGAAGAAGAGCGTATAGAGGCCGCTATGAAGATATGGAATCACGAAAAGGGAATGGCAGCTACGGTCATTGCACTGGGGTGGTTATCCAAGGTACTGTCTCGGTCTCTATTAAGTGGCTGGGCCTAACCCAGACTTGAAGATTTATTTCATCCTCCTTGTCTATTCGTACGCAACGCACTTACGAAAGGGTTCCTATCGTTTGCTTTCGCGGACGAGGCATACCGGCGGGCCGTCTTTCTCAGCTAACCATGCTTACGAATCGCTGGGACTCGGTGACGAAGAGGAGGGAGAGATAGAAGATTTCTACCGCACGCCATCTCGCACTCCCAACACTGGGAATTCAATTTCTAGCTTTGCTGATTTTGTCAATGCTCCTCCAAGCAGGCCCCGGCGTGTGCCGCCTTCATCCTTGAGCCGAGGCGGTGTTGTTAGTGGGGAGGAAGACGACAATATTTTCTTCGATGATGACGAAATGACCTACACCTCTAGCTCGCGCGGTCACTCAAAATTTGGAACGGACGAGAGTAGTAGTAACACGGATGAGGAGCGTACACGAGTATGATGAAGGGGGGGATCTATTGGTGTCATCTCTATTTATTAAGCTTACATTGTAGACATTATACAATCTAATCATTCTTCACGGGTAGCTCCTTCGAAGGGCCGGGATCAACATCGTGTTCTTCCAGAGTCGAAGTTGAAGTTGGAGTCTCTATGTCGCTGACCGATACTTCCTCTTCAGAGGCAGCTCGTTGACGTCGCCTGTGAGCGAGAGGATTGAGAATCATTGCAAGAAGGATGACCATTCCATCAAGAACCTAGGAAACATGAGTGGGAAAACAATAAGCGTTGTGGGTATTGCTTACGACGACCAAGCCGTAAGCAACCCCGGCAAGGGCATCAAAGGAATCTCTGAAAACCAAGGACAGCAGAGAGAAAACCCCTGAAACAAGAGTTAATTCTATGTATATGCGGATTTGCAGTGGGCTGGCTTACCTCCCGACAGATCAACTAGCATGAAAAGTATCGAAATCCCGATGACTTCCTTGTATTTATAAATCTCGTAAAATTGAGGTAACAGACCGACAGCGAGCATGACCGAGGCGAAGACACCGAAGAAGTCAACGCCGCGGTGGTTGCCATGTTCGTATGAGGGCCGGACGGCGAACACCATCCCGGCTTGGAGACCACCTATGAGACTGATGATGGATGCAACCGTAAGAACTGAGCGCTTGATAGACCAGTTATTGTCATAGTATTGACACTAAGGACGTCAGATTGGACTTGGTGCAATCACGTTAAGAAAGGGGCGCACCTGTCCCCAAGACACCAAGGATAATGTTCCGAAGAGTTGGGGCTGTACTATGAGGGCAATGCTGAGCTTTTGCACGATGGCGTACACTCCTAAGAATATGGAGGTAAGGCCCCAAATAAGACTGAGATAAGATCCGTCAGCTTGACAATGATAGCGATAAGATGAAGAACGCACACGAGCCAGGGTGATAGTCCCTCTGTGGATTTATCTCGCCAACTCTTCCGGATCTGTGGTAAGAGCTGGATAGTCCAACAAACAGCTCCTTGGGGTTGTTAACTGTCAGTTGGTGAGAACGGCACAGTAAGGACATACCTAGAGTGCCCAGAGCATTTTCAGCAACGGCATTTGCGAACATGTCGGTGCAAGTTCAAGCTTTTAAAATATTTAGTTTGAAGCCTTGAGGTATCAAAAAAGGCTGGGCATGCTTGAATGACTCGAATTTGATCCACCAAGTCTTCGAGAAATTGCGCGATCGTTTTGCCGGTCACTTCACTGGCCCGGTTCTTCTTGTGAGTCAGCCTGGGTGCATCCTTACTCCTGAGCCATCCGCTGTCACGTGGAAAGAGACAATTGAATCATTGTCAAGCAGTCGTCGGCCAACACAAGAAAACGATCGATCATTGCATTCAAAGAGAAGCTGAAGAATGTTAATAAATAATGCAGCATAATCACGTGTACGCGAGTCGAAAGCCACGATCTTGAAATAAACTACTGCCTCAGATTGTACACGACTCTTCCATAGTCTGGGACAAGAAACAAGAAATAAGAACCAGTCGTCGTGACCGCAGTTGAAACTTACAAGTTCCCGCCAAGGCAGAGGTAACGGTCAGAATGGCAGGTACAGGTCCTTTGGCGACTCGTGGTAGAGATGACAGAAAGAGAAGTGCAGATGCACCTGAAAACGTGATCAGCGCCTTGCTTCCACGGGGGGAAGTGCATAGTCTACTAACCTAGTGCGCCTTCCAACCCGTTGGGTGTGCCTTTGCGGACGCTGTCTGCTGACCACAAGTATAGAGCACCCACACTTGCAAAAATTCAACAATCTCAGCTTGCAACAGAAAATAAAGTGTTACCTAACGCCGGCGACGATTGAGGGCACTGAACGAGTCCTTGCGAACCCAGTTATGCCTCCAAAGAGACAGAGGGTTCCCATGACAAGTGCCGGGTAAGCAGACTGGAGAACACGACTAAACACTAGGTGACTTTGAAGCACCTGTGTGATCACGTACCATTTTTTTCAGAAAAAAATACGGCCTGGTGAGACAATGTGATGACAGTAAAGAATAAGGTGAATAAGGTCGGCGTTTCCACACATCTTACCTCCGCCGGATCGGAGTATATGTACCCCACATTTGGCTGCCGCGATCATAGTTACCCCACTCGGAAAAATGTTCCAACGCGAATCCATCTCTTGTCATTGGTTGGTTGGCGCAAGACTTGAATACAATAAATTACAAGTTCCATTACTCAAAACAAAAACTTGACATTCTTGTAAAAATCAAGCATGGGATTCTCCCCATTCCGCAACCTTGTCTGCGACAGGTCTGCGTATGTCTCCAAAAACTCAGCATGCGTGAACACGCTTGATTTTCGTTCTCCCACAGGCAGACCACTTGCAGATGTCACTCCATCGAGAGGCGTTCGGCGATCGGTCCGACGGCGGGATGAAAAGTAGTCGGCCCCCAATGACAAGGACAAGGAATGCGATGTCAACGGTGTTGAACGTGAGGGTAGAAAATTGTCGGAAGATGAACGCGGTAGCGTAGGTGGTTGGGATAGAGTGTACTCATACATGTCTCTAAGCCTATCGAAATCGGTAGGGAAGAATATATCGAAAGCCCCCGGGCGAACTAGGAGTGTATCAGTAGCAATCGTTGTGTTCTTGAGACGTGTTTGAACAACAGGAGAGCTGACGCCCGAAATAGTTTCAGGAAGGTGCGAGAAATCTGATAGAAGGAGACGATGGCGGGGGAAATGATTTCGCAGCGTTCGTAGAAGACTCAAAAGGCGAGTTGGGATGTATTCCTCTACAGACATGTTTGCTGCGAATGGGAGCATGCGGTAAATCTTTCGCAACAACTGCGAGGACTGGAATATCCTTGAGATAGGTGGAGAATGCGCGAGAGTTTTGCGCAATTCCATGAAAGCTAATATCAAAGGGTCGCTGATGGGTGTATAGACCATGTCAAAGTCACCGTCATCATCAACAACAACGATTCCTTGATATGGTTCCAGAGTCTCCATGTCATATCGAATAACATCATGTGCAAAGTTATCCTAGGTGACATCAGTAGAGTGCCTGCTTGAAGACGGCATCGACCTACGATGACTTCCATGGCCATAAAGAAGCACGGAGCGGGTTCGCGCTTGTCCCAATGAAACACACTTTTATGCACCACGTTCACGCATGGGTGTACATCGTGCAATTTGTTTTTTTGAAGCTCAACAAGGTTTGCACTGATTTCAACAATGGTGTAGCGGGTGCGCTCGTATACGTCTGGATATTCGTCACGGAGATAATCCAAGATGTTGAGGGCGAGGGTTCCATTTCCAGCACCAATTTCATAGATGATGAAGTCCTCGTAAGGAAAGTACTTCAACAGGTACTCTGAGACGAGGCACTGGGCAATTGCCTGGCCATACCAAGGCTAAGCCACAATGTCAGAGGAGAGAGATAACATGGCAAGGACCAGTGTGCCAACCTTGAATAACTCAGTTGGTGTGTGCCACAACTGCTGGTCCGCCTCGTACGCCGCATACTTCTTGGAAACCTCTGCTTCAAATTCCATTGTATCTCGGAGCTTTGAGAAGATAAAAGGCGTTTGTTTGGAATCAAAAATAGTAGCCTGTTTGGAGAAATAACCATAGTTCGGATTGTACAGGGAATCTTCAATGAAATCCCGAGCAAGCATCTTCACACTGCGTGGTGCCGTCGTATTCGATTCGAGGCCATTGGCGGTGACGATAGGATACTTGCTGGTATCCTTGACGATAGGGCTGAAGAGCGGACTGGTATTGTAATTCCATTTATCCTTGGGCAGGTCTGTAGGCGGTGGCTTGCGAGATGTCGAGTAGTAAAGGGAAAGCCATGGAGTACGATGCTTTTTGACACATCGAACGGCCTGTGCACCCAGAGATAGCATGAGACGCGTCCTCGGCGCCTTCTCTGAGAGTTGCAGACGCGACTGGGGGCTTGCTCGTCGTGGTGGTCGATGACAAAAATGTAGTTGCACGTGGCTCTCCCTTCCTCTGATCTTCATTGACATTGACCTGCTTGATGGAATCGACAGAGCGGCTCGTGCGTACATGGATGGCATCTGGCCGGGACGAGGAGGTTGTAATGACGGCGTCTGGTGCGTCTGGCATTTCTTGCTACAGGCTCGTCCATTCTGATGTTTCGCCAAGAGGTATCCGATGGTCGAACGTCCCTTTTGAACGTCGTGAAGGCCTTGGGAGAATATTTAACAGCTGAAGAAGACAGTCTTCGTACCAAGGGTAATACTGCGATCCCAGTATATAAATCTTGAACGTTCAAACTCGTCATATAGGCGTCGAATTCCTGTCTTTGGTACTAGACCGATCTCCTCCAGAAAAGTTAAATCGCCAATCTGGTGCGTATATTGTTCTTGAATCTTCTGTAGTCGCTCATTTTTCTTCAGTACGAGTCCTTGCAACGTTCTACTGCACCAAACTCGAGGACACGGAGACAATAATACCCGCTCTGAAGGGCCTACTTTCCCTTTCTCGTCTCATTAACTGCACGAGTGAAGACGTCCCGGCCATTACCCGAGCGTGAGTTTGAGAGTTGAAACTGAGCCAGATCTGACAAGTGTGGTTGTAGTTTGTTCGTGCATGTCAAAATGAAAGTACTCGTTCAGTCAGTACGGCTTGTCGTGTATTCTATCATCGATAATTTCATGGCACGCCACAGAGATGGTGATTTATTCCCATTTGAAACACCTCTGTCGTAACTAACAATGTTCAAGCTTTGAAGCAGATGAACAAGGAATTTTTGGCCGGTTATGTCGCACTTGCAGATGGTGAAAAGGATCCAAGAAATCTTTTGGTCGCTTTTGCAATCGCACGGGTGATTCTCGTCGAGTTCGATATATCTGCTTTTGTTGAGGATTTGTTCAACATAACGTTCTGTTACTTCCCTATCACGTTCCGACCGCCTCCAAATGACCCTTACGGTATCAGTGCCGATGACCTCAAGCGCAATCTTCGGTAAGTTCGCTGAATTCTAGTCGAGCTACACGCATTTACTAGGCCCAAAGCCGCTGCTTGAGCGCAACGCCTGCGTTTGGTCCAATGGCTATACCTGTCTTCTTGGAAAAGCTCATAGCCGGATCACCCATGACTAAGGTAACTCTAAATGTCTCCTTTTGCTCGAGACTATGTTTGAAGCAAATATATACAGAGGGATACATTGCAGAGTATGACAGAATGCTTCCCTGTGTATGGTGCTGGCTTGGCCAGAAGTTCTGCGCGCGAAATTTGGAATGCGCTTAAGCTGGAGGTGAGACTTAGATCACTTTCTTTGTGAAGTAAAATTAATCATGCTACCACCAGATATTCCAACCGACCGATACCATCACAGCGGACATGGCATTAAACTGCACGCAATCTTTAGTGAAGACCATATATTTGGCAGACTCGAGGGCAGAAGATGGCTCTGAGACAGATAGCGAAGGATTAGCTCAGGACGCATGCGAGGAATGTATCATGATTCTTCGTGAACCTGAAAAGAGTCAGGCAAGGCCTGCGATCAAGGTTCTTTGTGCTTTCATGTCGACTACCCGTTGGTCTCTTCATTCAAGTTTTCTTCTTCCTTCCAGCTAAACCCTTCTTAGCGTCCGTTGCCCACTACACCATTTCGAAGACAGCACCGCATCTAGTTGCACTATTCATTACACTTGAAGATACTGCCAGTCGATTGTCTGATCTATTGTTACTGTCGGACCTGATCGCTGCAGCGAGGGACTCCGTGTCCAATCTTCAACAGTCGGATGTTATAGAGCCTCCGCTGTTGCCATACAAAGATGATATTCTTGGTATCGTTATCGTGGGTCTCCAAACCAACTCTCTTCGACGGCCTGCCTTGGCTTGTCTTTTGGGAATGGTGTCTACCAAGTATTTACTTACAGATGAAGAACTCGGTTTCGTTGTACACAAGACCAACGAGGTTTTGCAGGGGGACACCGACGAAAATGATGATGAAAGGTATGCAGGAGCCGTCTCGTTTGCGCCCAATCTAAGGAGCTTTACAGTGATATTCTGAAACTCTTGACAACTATAACTACCATATCTCCCCACCATGTGGTTGACCAAACACTGCCTCTTCTATTCAACGACCTCCCTGACCAAGCACCTTCAAGGGCCGCAGTCACAGATCGCATAAAATACCGGCGTATCTTATCGGCGCTGAGCATTCTCTGCCAGCAACCAGAGCTTTTCGAAGTCTTTATGATACGACTGACTACGAGAGTCGAGCTTCTTTGTTCCGCCACGGATATTGAAGCTGACTCTGAACCTCGCGCTGCGTACGCCCATGCCATCCTCAGGTCTATCGCCCAGACGTTGTCTTCCAAAGTCGACGAGAAGCACGTCGATGTCCCTAAATACATTGACCGACTTGTACCAAGACTATACAAACTTTTCATTTATTCAGCCCTAACCTCTGATGGCGGTTATGTGATAGCCACAGATCCTAGGCTGATCCTCGTGGCTGGAGACATTATTAGTCTAGTAGCTCAATGCCTAACGGTGGAGTAAGACTAAACGATTTTTCCTGTGCTTTATGTTGAATCCCTTTCAAGGAGATATCAAACGTTTATGGTTGCTTTATTTTCTGCTTTTATCTCCGGAAACGTCGCTAGTATTTGTGAAGGACAACTGAAACTCCCTGCCGATATAGTGTTCCATCCGTTCCAGGTCGGCTTTTTTTTTCTCCGCCCTGTTCCGCGTGCTGATTAGATATAGGACTCTGCCTTAACATCACTGAAGAACTTGATACTTTTGTTTGCCGCTGCAATTATTGCAGCACCAAAAGAAGTATATTTTATTCTTTCCTCTAGTTCGCGGAATGAATTAATAGTTTCCCAGGTTTCCATACCGGTTTCTTCATTGGACGGCTTTCTGAGCGACATTTTGAAGTGGAGTCTCATGACAGCGGACAACGACATACAGAGGGAAGCTGCCTGGAAGATTTTAACTTCTATTCTCAATAAGCATACAGCAGGTAAGTCCATGCCTCGGTCTATCGAGTGGATGTCGTTAAAGGATTTGTAGATGCCTCTGGATTTCTCAGTCAGCAGCTTGAGATTTTTGAATCAAACAGACTGTCTGATACGGCATTGACTGTACCTCAGCGCCAGCAGGGTGTTGCGGCTTGGGTCTATGTAACATTCGTGTCCTGCCTTTCTACTCTGCACTCACAGTGTGCTAGATATGCAAAGCGCTTCTGGTTCAAAGTCATCCGTCAGCCCTTGATTTTGCCGATCGGCTGTTTGGCGTGTTTGGGGACGAGAGTATTGGTTGGGATGCAGCCAAGGCAATCGGCCAAATTGTTGAGCCTGGGGATGTGTTGTCGAAAAGAAATCGATCCGTTATCAAAGTAAGGGACAGTCATTGACTACCCACCGTCATTGACAAAACTGTGTCAGATACTACACGTGCAAAAATTTGTTAGCAAGATTCTGCCCCGTATCATTGCCGGAGCAAACGACACGAGCAGTAGGCAGACTGCTTCCATTCTCTGCTGCGATTACTGATAATTCCTTCAGAACCTAACGAACAAATATCTAATCTTGTAGCCCTAGCATCTCTCATTAAATCTATATCAAAACCATTGTATTCCCAGCAGATGCCCATAGTAAGTTACTTCCCTTCGTCCTAGTGTCGGAGGTTTTACTATGTCTTCAGTTAATACCTTTTCTATTACGCGGCCTCGACCTCCCCGATGAAAGTGTACATGTGAATGTCATTGACACATTCATTGCCGCTGCAGAAGGAGATACGCCTGAACAAAGCTTGGTCGCCGAACATGTTCCATCATTGATATCCAAGATGCTGAAGAACAGTGGGATTCAAGATACGCCTTCGACGGTATGTAGATCTTCTTTACGGTTCCGCATTGGTCATGATGGTAATCATCGTCAGAGAGTAAGAATCGCAGCAGCCAGGTATCTGGCCATCCTGCCGCAGATCGTCCGTTATGATATTTTGCATCCTTACAAGTCGCAAGTCGTCAAAGAGCTGGCGAAAGTTCTAGATGACCCCAAGCGCGCTGTTAGAAAGGAAGCTGTCAATGCACGGTAAGTATTTTGTATATGTTCGGCACCGAGACTCAAGTGCTTCTCTGCCATTCAGAACGAATTGGTTAGTACTAAATTTCCGTACAGTCGCCGCAAATTCTAATCCAGCCAACAGGATCAAATGTGGCGGTTAACGCGAGGGGTATCGATTCCATCTACCAGATAAGTATGAAGCCCTACAGCATGGATGAGAACCCAGCTGTAGTTATGGATCTAAAGCGTAAAGTGTGCTATATGTGATGAGGTCGTACAGTAAAGCAGACTAGTATAAAAATGTAGGAAGATGCGCCGTGAAATAGACAGAGCAATAAAGACAAAAATTAAACAACCTTAAAGGCTATTATGATGCCATGATGGCTTGAGTCTTCATACCCGCGTCTGTTAAAGCGAGTTGAAAGGCATCTAAGTGCTCGCGAACGATTTGGCGACCATCTGCTCTCTTCATCCCATTAGTGCGCATCGGCGACGCGACGGGCGTGTTTTCCCCACTGGAATCCGGGCCATCCACAATTCCAGCCTCCCACCGTTCAATCCTCCGTCGACTTCTTTCAGCGCTGTCCCATTCCGTCCGCCACCCTCCTAATTTATTCTTCAGCGCTCGTATCTTCCGTCCTGCTTCTGTTGTAGCTGCGCCATTGACCTGTGCTTGCTCAGAGATAGTAGAAAGGGAACTGACAAGGGAAGACGTGAAGGAGCGCAGATGTGCTAGTTGTGGTATTGTCACAGCAGGTGTAGCAGGGCCGTTTACCGTAGGTGGAAGCGGGAAGGAATCTTTCAAGGGTGAAAGTGGAGTATCAGATTCGTCGTCGGAATAATCTCCTAGATGACGGTGATCAGGATCCATATCCCAATCACTAGAATTTGAAAGGTTCGAAAAATGCTCTTCCTCCACGATATCCAAATGCCGCGATCCCGAGTGAGGTAATTCTACAGGCGGCTTCCCATCAACGAGGTCGTCTGGTGGCGTAAACTCTTCCAGCTGACCGAGCACATCGTTCCCGCCAACCTCACCAGCAATCTTCCGTAGTTCTCTTTCGTACTCCAACAGTTCCCGCACCTGACCTTCTCGATCCCTAACGGTGTCGTTAATTCTACGTATAACATCTGTAGCAATCTTCTCCAACGTTGGCTGCTGTGAAGCCGAAGGTCCCATGTCAACGTCAATGTGCCGCAAATGTGAGAGGAATTTATCGGTGGATTCTAGGTTTTCGGACAGGATTTCCATGGCATCCTTCTTTTCCGGCCGTCGATGTTTATTAGCGGACGGGCTGTCGATAATAGGATTGTACATGGAATGGGAATCGTCTATGTCGTCTAGACCGTCGTCGAATGGGGAATTGACTGATGAATCTGACTCTGACTCGGATGCTAACGACAATGGCTCACCGCCAGCAGTGAGATGCATATCTTCATCATGGTGGAGGGTTTTGTCTATGCCCTCAGCGCCTTCGTCGTACTCGATTCCAAATTCTTCGGCAAGGAGCATGGAGCCTGCGCTTGGTTCTGGCATGAGCGCTACTGCGAGTTCATGGGCCAACGAGTAGCGGCTATTGGAAGTGTCGTCGTCCATGGCATGCGCAAGGTTAGAGGTACTTCGTAGGGAGGCCGTCGAACGACGTGGATTCAGGCTTTGTCGTGAAGGCGATTTACGGTATAAAGCTTTGGGCTTTGGCGGTGAAAGAAACTGGGAACTTGAGCCGAAGACGTCGCCATTGGTGCTGTACTGCGACATGGTAGAGAATGTAACGGGTCGTCGAAAGAGGAGAAAAAGGAGAGCGAGCGGGGGCACAAGGAGGTCCGAGGACGCGTTCTGAGATGGTGGGTTCGTGGTAACTTTCGGGAGTTGCCGGTCTCGCCTACCGTGGCACAAGGCAGCTGGACCAAATGACTCGGACACGTCAGTCAAATATTCCCTCTATTTTAATAAATGATATGTCACAACGTCGGGATATTACGAGGAGAAAGCGCTCCAGTATGAGGAAACTCTGCCGTCAACAAGGCAGCAACGTCTGTCTTTGTCACCATACCCTCTAATTTACCTCCCTGCGTGAACAATATATGTCGGAGGTTCTTCATTATTCTTTCTTTTAGCTTCAGCCATAGGACTATTTTTGGAAACCCACCAATTTCTGGAACATCTTCACCACTAATTCCTGAGGGACTTCCTTTCGAATTTGCATGATCGACAGCTCAAGAAGGTCAGATAGGTTGATGCTTTCCTCCTGCGTATGAGTAAATCGAGGGGAAAACACGCATTTTCTGGATCGCTGTCCCTCGGGGAGGTTATCTGTCATCAGAATGATTAATATCGGGGGGGATTTGCTCAGATAGGACTCACCTATGACTGATTTTAACTGATCGCGTGTTACATAGCCCATCAACTCTCCTTGAGAGACAACGGGATAACCATGAAAGGGTGATGTACTCAAAAGGTTGCCTACCGGTAACATTCATACAATTGAATAATACACCATTCATAGCGATGAAAAGAACATACCGAGAGTCATAGGAGTACACTGACCGTCTTCAATCACAGCGAGTTTCTCCACTGGTCTCATAATACAAGCGCCGGTCTCTCCTTCGTCGTTGTAATCACCAGGAGCCAACCACGGATACTTTCGCATTGTGATCCACACAGCATAAATTCCATCCTTCCCAAACGCGTCCCCGACCCATTTGGCAGTCATGACAGAAATCATGATGGGTAGCACATGCGAAAGCGCACCCGTCAACTTCAGAAGAATGAGTGCATGCGCAAAAAAAACATGACATTGATTACCTCAAATAGAATGACAACCAGAGAGACTATAGGGGATATTAGTCGGGATATGAGGAAACGATTCTGCGACCAACTTGTCATACGAGTGACACCAGCCAGCATGCCAGAAGCCCCAATCACTGCGTAAAAACCCGGAGAAACACAGCGAACAGTCGGGTCTGGAGGGCAAGACAAAAATATCCATGCCGTAGGATATGCCTTGTGCAAAGCTTGCCTATCGCCAACTGAACATGGTCACTCATAGAAAGTAAATGGAGCATACTTACGTCAGTAGACCAACTGCTCGACCCAGACATGCCCCGATCGCTATCGTAGGAAGAAAGATACCTGCTGGGATCTGCGACGTCCAAAAGTCATTTGGCCCAAATCAATAAAGGAGTAGTACCATCATTCCAAACGTCCACGCAGTAAGCCCAAATTTGATGATTGCTGTCAGAATCAGAAGAAAAACATTCTCCCATATTGCCGTTGGGCTTACAAACAATCAATATATATCAGAGATAAGGACCTTCCGCTCACTTGCAAAGACCGTGGTAGTCGCCTTTCGACGGGTCACATTCTTGAAAAAGATTGGACACTAATTCAGAGGTCTGTGCTCTGCGAAACGTCGCGGTGATAAACAATGACCGCATTGGCGTATGAATAACATACCTCGCGAAGACAACCTAGAAAGACGCTACGGTCTGGAACCATTGCATACAAGAACTGAACACAATACCTACCAGGTAACTAATAGCAGCAGTAATAGCGCTTGCCCCCGCGACTTCGACGACAGGCCATTCATTCAAGATGGAATTTCTACGAAGCAAGGCAAACTCGACATTGAGCTTGATTAGCAGGGATCCAAGGACTCCCTGGAGATTGTTGAACATGGAACTCAAAAGAAGTAAAGCATCCTTACTCCGATGATACCCAATCCAAGCCAGGGAATCTTGAGAAACGAGTCAATCACGTACGATTCAAGATTGGTATAAAACTTACAAGTTCAAACGTTCTCCATGCGTCGCCTGTCACACTTGTAACCTAAATGAAATCGAGTTAGTGAAATTAAAAGATAGAAAGACAAGGAATTAACTTGGAAAAGTACGAGTTTTCCGGTTCCAAAAGGATCTGCGTATTGCAAGGCAACGGCAGCTATGGCTGATGCTACGAAACCTCTCCACAGTACATCACTTTCGCTTGCGAAGGTGTCCAATTCTATATAAGCAGATGGGCTTTCAAGCTCACACTATATAAATAAAATTACCTTCGAGTCCGAATAGGACTCCACCGAGTGGGCTACCGAAAGCCACTGACACACCCGCGGCAGCGGCAGCAGCCAGAATCTTTCGTTTTTGTGCCTCACTACATCTGAACTGCTTGAAGAACCTCGACAGAAGGAAGGCCATGCAGCACGCTACATGTACTAACGGTCCCTGTAACCACAATTTGGAAGTGTCCAAAGAAGGACGAATGTTGCACACCTCTTTGCCGAGCGATAGACCAGAGGCGACAGCTAACGCCAGGCCGAGGGCTTTAATGAGAAGTGTCCACGGCGTTAGGAACGCATCCAGAATATAACCACCTAGAATCTACGCGCTGTTCAAACGTATTCGAATAAGAGAGTATGATTATATCCGTACGGCTTTAATTTCAGGTATACCGGTGTGAAAGGCACTGAAAGAAGTAGTTGGCGCCGTCCAAGGAACGCAGACGCAATGCTTACTATGGAGCGTATGTCTTCACCAAGACTGCTGCGCTTCCAGCGAACACGACCTGAGAGAATAGATTTCAGATAGCCACAGACGTTGGGATCAGGGCTTACTTACAGCAAGAGATACATAGATGAAGGAATGTAACAGTGACTGCACGAAGATAAAGCGAATATTGAATACTTCGTTCCACGTTTGCCATTCCCTACAGAGTTCTCCCGCTAAGACAAACTTTAGACCCAGTTGCAACGAACAAACGTGTGTGGCGCGTACGATCCAGTCCACTGCAGCAAGTATTCTGATTGTAGAAGAAACCATATGTGCAACGACCCTCCCGGAGGTCGCCCAACCTTGAAGTTCATTTGTTCAAGACAGTCACAAGGCGGCTCAGAAAGGCGACTTACCACTTGACAAGAACATCTAGCCATGCTCCAGCGAGGCCTACTCCAATGCCAGTCAAGATTACTACCAACCACATTCGAGCCGAGTCGATCCATGGAAGGAGTAGGCCGCGTACGCCGTGCTGTGAGCGCTGCGCCTGTGTCCGTTCTCGTTCTAGAGATTCTTCGTACAGCCAGTCGATGGAGCTGCCATCCTGGTATCTCGCAGCATAGTACTTATTCGTATCATGTAGCTGACCATGCTCTGTTAGCGCGTAGGATTCCTCGGGGTAGTGGTTCAAATGTGACATGACATCGTGGTAAACAGCCGACGCAAATACTACTTTTGATACCACGACCATGTCGGCCAAGGTCACTGGCGACGATGCGTCGTCCATGTCCTTTATTCTTCTCGCGCCCTTGACCGAGCTCCAAACATTATCGCAGGCCTTATTTGTTTCACTTTCACCTGTCACGAAACCACCACCGCCACCACCACCACCAGTTTCTGCCTTTCTTTCGTGCGACCAGGCCTTGGCCTCTGCTGTGAACATAGCACATTCACATCAGATCAGACAACGGAAGATTGAAGCATTGAAGAACGAGATCCTTGAGCTCGATGCTCGATGGCGAGAAATATGCATGGATCTCGAGAGGGAGAAGCGCGAGTTGGAGGCCATGCTTGAGGAAGGTGAAGAGCGAGTGCAGGCCATTGAAAATGCAAAGGAAGGCGCGTCATTTTCTTTTCACTGAGGCACCAGCGATGCTGACTTGGTTAATTAGGGTCTATTCCCTATCCTCAGCTGCTGGCTTATGCACAAAGCTTAAGCGCGTTTACTTCTGCCCCTCCCAACATGCCAGATTTGAGCCTGCCTGGCCAGCCTCCTCCGCCATTGTTCTTTCCACCTTTTCCAAATGAAGAAAAGATGCGTCGGGGTCGGCTTAACGCAGAGGCACCACTTGGATTGCCCGGAGAAACGCACTCTATTGGAGGTATATTATTCCGAATCTGTAGTCTATTTCGCATCTCAAATGTTTTGATCCAGCACCAACCGTGTCACCGAAAGGCCCCGACGCGAACCAGATGGGCCCTGGGGCGAACCCATACAGGCAAGATCTCCGTGCTCCTCAACCACAGTTCTTTGACCTGGACCTCGACTTAAATCCTGATTTGTGAATAAAACTATGCCCGTAATTTGGTGAGAATCATGAGTGTCCATGGCGTGAGCTGTCTCTTACTGAACATATTGATAGGTCACCAGGGGTATTCAGGAATGTCACTTGTCCACCTCCTTTACTTCGACAAGTCCTGCCTCCTTGCCTTTTAGCCACCGTATCCTTTCGGCAACCTTATCACTGATTTTCAGCTTCTTTATCTTTCTTGCAAACGTGTTTTTGCGACGAGACTGTGATACATTCGCATAGCGCTTGGCATATACCTCGAGCTGCCGTGCGAAACCTATGTTGGGTTGCACAATACCACGCTTCGATTTGACGAATTTCACTGCTTCCTTCGCCGACATGCCAGTCGAAGTCAGATATGCGCACACTACAGTTGCACTGCGGCTGACTCCCTGAAAGCAGTGGACCTACAACACCGTAAATAATGAGGAGCTTGTAATGTATAATTGAGGATATGCATACCAAGACTTTATTGCTTGGTTCCTCTAGGGCCAGGCGAAGGAACTCGATCGTTCGCTCCAGGTGAGGCAAGATATCAACGTCTGGCCTATCCGTTATTCGAATCCTCAGCTTGTTCGTTTCTGAGATGCATCTGGGGATATGGGGATCCTGCTCGAGGACGGACACAACATGAGTGATGCCCAGGTTGACGAGTTCTTTCTCGTCGCGAGCTGTATAATAATCTGAGAGAAATATGTTTGATGTGATGAGGCTAGCCTTCCTGACTTTCAAGCCAGGATAGCTGTTCACAGCGAGGTTAGCTGCTCCAGATGCAGTTTTCCACCTGGGGAAAGGAAATGCTAGCATGACAGTACGAAACAAGCTTGAGATCAGGGAATCCTGTACGCGTGCTACTAACCGGATATTTGACCAAATCAGGAGTCCTTCTTCCTCGTAGGTACTTAGAAGTGCCTTAAAACCTTTGCAAAATCTCACGACGGACTGATAGAACATCGAAAAATGAATCCAGTGTTGTTCTATGTATCAAAAAGACTAAGAAGATACTAGTCTCCAGGACCACGCGAAAGCCACTAAAGCTCCTCTCGTACTTGTACATCTTTGCTGATGCAGATCCATCCAATTTAGCTGGGGGCAGTACCTTCAAAGGGTACATCAAATGCATGAAAGAAAAGTGGCAATGATCACACGTACCTACGTTACCGCATCCAACCGCCGGCCAGAAATCAGCTGTTTCACCATCCAGGCAACCAGTATCCCACAGCTTGCTTCCGTCACTTCCACTCCACTCATCGCAGGAAACCTCGGTAAAATTCCCAGAAAGAGCAGTATGACCGGAGGGGAAGAATGCATCGGAGGCCCCGTCGTCGGCGCAGATATCGAAACTAAAGACGAATAAATACAAGGCGAACGCTGGACCCATGGAAAGACTCACTGGTAAGGCAAACCGTGAGAGTTGTATGGATCACTGGTGGTTTGGCCACACCATTCCTGAATTTGCATCATCGATAGCGCGTTGGGGCAGCAAGGAGAGCAAATACCGTATCAGTGTATGGACAGAGGTTGGTAACCTAAAGGGTCGTTGTGCCACTTAGAATTGCTAAGTATGTCAAGAAGTTTCAATGATCTGACCTTCACAACAATGCTGTAGAAAGGTCCGGTGTAACCAGAGCTGGAGGTATCGGCGGTCGCTGTAAAAAGTCAAAAAAGGTATGAACAATGAGTGTCTTCCTTACCGGTCACGGTGAAACAGCGCCCGCACGCATCGCCTGCGCCATCGCCGCTTGCAGCACCATAAGCAAGTTGATTCATAGCGGCAGAATATCCGGTCACAGATTCGCCGCAAGCTGCTGGATGTTTATACACAACTAAACAAGCATGGAAGAAGCAGACCTGGGGAGCTGCATCCAGAGTAGGTAGTGAAAGAGGCAAGGCCAGATGCCTCTTGGATATAACCACCTTCAGCTCGACGATCGAGCGCTGACGCACCGACAGCGAGAGCAGGAATTACTAGAGAAATGAGTCGAAAAGTAAGCGCCATTGGAGAGTTACAACTAATTCCCATGTAGTAGGCCATTTTTAAAGGATTCGTCGTTGCTGCGCGAGGACTCCGTTGTCACTGGTTGTCGACCAGAGGCCGACAATGAACCGCTCTTACTTCAACATTTTTCGAGGTTATTCCGATTTGAATTAGATGCGTATAAGCGAGTCGAGAGGCGCCACTACAACTGTTCTACGCTACCATTAGAAACATTCCATCGCCTCGAAGGATGTTAGTAAGGTGACCATGCGACGAAGCGAGACAAAGCCACACACTGCTTGCTATTTACTTTGACGTGGTGTCTTCTGTCGTCACTCCATACTTTGCAGTGTCGGTGCCGTGGTAAGGGTGATTGACCAGGTTAAACCTGTATGCGGTGAGTTACCCAGCAATACCGTGGCAACGTCAACTTACATGGGGATAGCAGCTAAAATAGGATTTGGGTAAGGCGAAAAGACAGAATAAAAGTCCAGAACGCACAGAATTTGAACTGTGACCAAACGGAGTTCTGGTGGGCAGCATTTTGGACCCATTGAGGCTGAGGCGATTCCCCGTACAATGACTTTCCTTCCTTCGCGCGTTGAGACAGTTCCTGCAAATCCAGCTCTTCCTCTCGTTTATTCTCGGACATTCCAAAGAAGCGAACTGAATGAACGCTGAGCATAGCAGATAATCTTTAATGCGACATGCTACTCACGACTGGACCGCTGGTATGCAAGCAAGAATCCACCGAACAGACCAAGAATACCAGCTCCCCGCATGCCAAATCTCAGCTGTTTCTGCGTCATTGAGGAAGGGTCTGCCATCTCTGGAAGATCATGAACACCTTTGAAGCCGCTGAACGAAGTAAATGGCCCATACCCCAAGCGAAAAAGGCAGCGGGAAAAGTGGCAGTAACAGCGGCCCAGGCGCCAAAGTCGGAGGGTCGCATGTATCTCACAACCCGATAGGCATGAGGGTCTGTGTCAATGACGGGATACGCTGTCTCTACGACCTTCTCCGGCATCGTAACGTTTACGGAGAAGAGCGTGATGGTTATGCGTGACGTTTTCGTTTGTGAGCACGTGATTTTCCGGCCCTAAAGCTGTCTTGTCTTTGTGCCACTGCCGACACATCGCAGCCTTGTTTTTTTTGGGTGTTGTACTTTTCCACCTTATATCACCTCAACCATCCGGTTAGAGGCTCAGTACTACCCCAGATATCAACATGAGTGCCATTCGAACCACACCTTCTCGCAGTCATCGGGGATCCTCTCCTTATGTTCGACCTGAGCCCAAAAAATCGGTCTGCCACAATCCTCCTATTTGTTGATGACTCTCACTTACCTGAAAATTCTCAGCTGTGGTCGTTGTCGGGAATTCTCCACTATCTCAATCCTTTGCGGTCAAGGGATGATATGGAAACGGATGAACTGCCGTCACCGCCAGTGGCTGACCCTTCTGTTTCGCCTCAACCGCCACCGAATGCAGGGCAAGTAGTGAGTTTTCCCAGTACTAGGTATTTATGTGTCAATCCAACCGTTCTCTTGTGTAGGCGACGCAGCCCTCGAACACGAATAGTGACGATGCCTCGGGCGCGTCAGCCCCCCCTCCTCCCGTCCACCCCCCAGTCCTCCCCCAAACTATCCCTGCCCCACCGTCAAATGTTTCTTTCGCAACCATGCCACCACTCGACTCCACCGAGGCGACTCTGGAGAGTGTCGCCGCCTACCTTCATGATCGACGCAACCAAACTCTCCCATCGGCGGACGCAGATAATTTAATCAGTAAACTCATGGAGGCTGTTGCTTGTGGGTCATTTTTCCGGTGTTTTACTACTTCTATTCAACGTTAATTTTATTGCAGACCGGGAACGGCAACCCTTCCGCTTTACGGCCAGCCCGTCGCCACTCCGTGGCACCTCGCCAGCCTTAGCTGCGAACTCTGAGGCCTCTGGCTCTCCGTCCAAGATGCTTACCAAGAATCCCAACGGGGCTTATAGGTGGGAAGGAGGCGGCAGCGCCAAGGTTCGTTCTCGGGATCGATATCGATCCCCAGCCTTTGGCCCGTCGCGTGCGACTCCAGACCGCTTGATTTTGAACCATTCTCTGTCGGCTTCTATCACGGACAACTCGAAAGCAGATACCAAGAGACGGCGCGTGAGTAATGGCACTAGGAGATCCTTCGCCGCTACTCTCCAGAAAACGCCGTCCCCTTCGATGGTGCCACGACCCCTCTATAGAACAAAATCTGTATCGATTATTTCCCGAGACTCTGATGATTCCACTTCGTCCACCAGCATCCCTGCGACAAATGGAAGTCCGTCGAAACTTAATGGACTACCCGCTTCCACCTCAACCCCTCGATTCCGCTCTACTTTCGCCCCTCCCAAGCCTACGACACCTACGATTCCGTCCCCTCTGCGTCAAGCTTGGGGCCAAAGTTCATCTGGTTCACCCGAGTCACCACCGCAAACACAGAAGCAGTCCAGTGCGGCAAATTTTATGGCAGGACTCATCAAAGATAATACGCCTACCAAAAAACCAGATATCAGCAATCCTTATCAAACGCCGGGCTCTGCTAGAGCAAGACCGAAACGACCAAGAGTAATGGAGAAAGCTACCACCCCAAAGAAGCAAGCTGTAGAAGAGAAGAAGGAGAAGGTTTATTCCCCCCAAGCAATTATTGAAGCCACTGTACCTAAGGTTCGCCTTCATCACAAAACACCTTCTTCCCTACTCATTTCTTTATTCAGGGTAGCAAACGATCCCGTCCGCCTACCTCCGCCGTGGTCGCTGAGCCTGTCCCTGCACCTAAATCATACCGAGTCACCGTCGAGGACGTTGAAGATGAGGATGAGGATGAAAACCAGCGAATCTCCAAGAAGATGAAGCCCACTGTCAATGATCATGCCACCATTTCCATCTCTTCCAAGGATGCTGAAATGTTAAAGCCTGAAACTAAGGTGAATGGAGTCAACGGATCCAATGCACCCGCGCCTCTCCTTTTTAGTTCTGCTCGCATTGGGAGGTCCTCGAATGTTCCTAAAGAACCTTCAAAGTTGAGGTTCAGTTACCAGCCCGAAACACCAGGTTCTCCTCCCCCTGCCCCAGTGCTTGCTGCTGCCGTTCTTCCTAGCGCAAACACCAAGCCAGTTCATACGTTCCCCTTCCCAACGGCAATACCTGCACCAACCTTCTCCTTCCCGACAACCCCTTCTGCGTCCTCCTCATCGACGGTGACCCCCACGTTCGGTGTTCCTGACCCAAAGGCAGCCGCTCTGGCACTCTCACCATCGTCGTTGCCTTCTTTTAGCTTTGCATCCTCCTCACCGAAGCCATTGTCGTCTGAATCATGGGATGCTGAAGCGCGTGGCAGGGCGAAGGCTGCCTCTACCTTTGAGCTGCCTGCCTTTCTCTTCCCGCTGGCCGGTCCGTCGAAGTCACCGGCTACGACCCCTGCAGTTGCCGCCCCGGCCCCCACAGCTCCACCTAAATCCTTTGACTGGAGTCGTGCTGGAATCGAACCACCTTCAAAGGCGGCAGCCGGAGAATGGACCTGTGGTACTTGTTCACTCACCAATACGGATCCTGACGCGGAGAAATGTTACATTTGTGGCGAACGCCGGGAAAAGCCCAAACCTGCTCTTCCTGCGGCGACATTTGATTGGGCAACTGCGGAAATGAAACCACCAGCTGCCGCTGCGAATCAATGGAAGTGTTCTGCTTGTATGTTGACGCAGGGAGGAACCGACAAATGTGCAATCTGCGAGACTCCTCGCGCCTGATAAAATTATTTTCTTGATCTCGAATCTCCGTTTCTACTGTCCACTTTCCCTCATTTCTTGCAATCATCGTCACGTTGTCGCATCCAGTTTCCCTTTTATCACAGTTGTATATCTTACACAATCGTAGCTACAGTAGTTACAAAAGAATGAACAGGAGTGTTGGGCGGACAGTTTTGCTTTTTTCCACTTGTGACTATGAGCCTGGTATTGGCTGTGTGAAATCTAAGCGTCGAGCAATGGATCTACTCTTGGAGTCGTCGTAAGGAGAATTGAGTTTACGTTTGGGTCTTGCTTTTATTGGACCACCCTTGCCTCCGGCAACAGTGGACTCCATGTCAACGTTGGCATCAACCTCTTCTAGCGGCTGGGCAGTGGCTAATTGTGTGGCACACTTCGGTAACTTGGAAGGATATGAGGGATGCGGTTGAGCAAAGAAGTACTGGTGGTGTAGAGCCTGTCATGAAGTCAGTATCTCTAATAGCCATGACAGGGAGCTGTCGCTGACGTCTTTTGCACTGATACGTCTCCGCGGTTCGTATATGAGACATTTACTCAACAAGTTCAGCGCATCGGGACTTGCTGCAGTAAACAAGTCGCGGAGTGGTGTCTTTGGGAATTGACCAACGGTGATATAGTCTGGCAACTTTGTATGACCCTGTCGACAGTATGAGACGAGGATACAGTGGTTCCTTTCCGACACTTACTGGCCAGTCTTGTTCCGTGGGCGTGCCTAGTGCGCGAAATATAGTTTTGAGCTGATCCATATCACTCTCGCCGGCAAGATAGGGTGTTCGCAGCATTAGTTCGGCGAATATACAACCGACAGACCAGATGTCCACTGCGGTACCGTAATACCGACAGCCGAATAAAAGTTCTGGAGGTCGGTACCACCTAGAAGCATGTTAGAACATACCAGACTGTAATGGTGTGAACAGTACCGCGTGATGACCTGACATGTCATTTTGTAGCCAGGATCAGCAAAGTCTCTGGCTAGACCGAAATCAGCGATTTTCAGTTGACCGTCAGATGCAATGAGTAGATTGTTGGGTTTGAGATCCTAATGAGATGCGTGTAAGGCGACGTAGAGTGATAAGTAGAACTGAGTGATCACACGATGCAAGACAAAATTTCTGTGGCAGAATTCGAGTCCCCGAAAAGTCATAGCCATCCAACTCTTGATGTCTGCAGGAAGAAAGACGAGGGACCGATCCTTTATTATCATTTCCAGGTCTGAATCAAGAAACTCTAGGACGAGATTCAAATTCGTCTTGGACGAGAATACATCCAATAGCTGGGACGTATCAGACAGCAAAAAATACAAAAAAAGTTGACTTACCTCGATGACATTCTGGTGTTTTAGCTCTCGCAAATATTTGACCTCCCGAACCGCAGACATATCAAGACCATCTTTGAACTGGCCGACCTTGATTTTCTTTATGGCAACTTTACGTCCAGTCGAGGCTTCTCTCCCTGAAAGAATGATTGGTACGAATGTATGAAAGGGAGAGAGCGAAGTATACCCCTGTAGACTACGGCATATGTTCCCTCACCGACCTTCTGGTCCTTAACCCTGAAGAAAAGAATGAGCAAACTGCTTTCGAAGGCTTGGCTACTTACCATCGCTTTTGGCGCTCTACATTGGCGCGCTCGACTGCATCCATGGTAAGGAAGGGAAAGAATAATAACTAATAACGTCAGCAGCAAGTCGTGTAAGCCCCTATTTTACTCCTTGCCATGGATCCCTCACCGACCGTGCCCTCAAACGCTCCTTTATTGGACGTCCTCCTGCCTCTCCTGCCTCTCTTTTCTCAGTATCTCGCCTTGCTATCAGGTGCTATAACGACGAGTATTCGAGCAGTACAATGGGCACTCAGCAAAGCCTCGTATCCCGTCATTCTTCTCTCCCCATTTCCTGTATTCATCTATGTCTTTGCGCCGCTCATCGTATTCACACAAGTGGCCCTGGACATCGTGGTCTTCACTCCGGCGCGGACCATCCTATCCCTTCTTGAACTCGTCTACCCTCTTTATGTCCTCATGGGCATCGCTTGCATAACGGGATTATTAGTTGGTGGAATTGGCAGACTGTTGACATTGCGGATACTGGTTTGGGGTATTGCTTTACCCGTAGAGAGAAGTAAGGCAGGATAAACACTTGACAGATCGTTGGGTACGTCTGGTGATTGTTTCACTCCTGAGATTGAAAGCATATTGATTCTTCTTGGACCAGCTATATGTATTGTCAAAAATCTTTCATTACCATGCATTCTCTCGACGTTGTAAGTGGTAACGTTGTCAAGGCCTTTGGTGTCGTTCGCCTCAACGACAGGCTTCACTTTCGTGTCTTCACTGTTACCTGATGCTTGCTATTGATATGTTGCACTCGGGTCTAAAATGGTTTTATCAAGGAGTTGCATCACTTGCCATTACGAAAGGGATATCGACGTGTGAATCAAAAAGGCACGAGGTGGCGAAGCAAATAATTCGTCGATGCCAACAGCTACTACCTACACTCCCATCATTCTATTATGCTTCCGGTGGTAGGACAATCAAGCGAACAGACCCTTGACAGTGCATTTGCTGACGAACAGTGCATTTGCTGACGAACAGTGTACCGCGATGGAAATTGTCTCTATATCCAAAGAAATATTCATCAGTAGGCCCGTTGGGAAGCATTTCGCGACGGGGGAAAAGTTGATATTCTCTGCACAAAGTCTCAAACGATGGCAAGTCACACTCTTTCTCTTTATTGCCTACTCATATTCCCACGCAGATTGAAGCTATCACGGACATGATTCGTTCTGTCCTCGCTATGTGGCTCTCTAATATTAGACTCGACATTGCTGAGAAGTTGAACCAACAGGCACGTCGAAAATACATGAATTGCGCTGAGGATATTCTCAATACCGTGATGCTTTGAACGAACCGAAAGGCAGTGATCTCCCTCTTTTTCACGAAACTCCAGTACGGATATTTGTCCATGATCATCACGACGAACTCCAGCCCGCCTGGCTATTCAACGTATATCTTTTTATCTTGACAGTAGCTGCCGAAGGAGACATAACTGTATCGTCCTCCTTCTTGTCTACAATTGCGATATCACTGAGGCGTCCTGTAGTTTCAGATCCCTTGTTCTCAGGGCTGTAGGCTTTGACCGATGGCTCTATCTCATGGCCGCTCGCTCCGAAGAGCATGACGATGAATAAAGCATGCTCAAGACCAATGTATTGACGCGTATCGATTTCTTTGACGTCTACTCTTCAATTTCTAGATTGGTGGGTGCTTGTGCTAGAATGCCGACACCATCCACATTGTACGCTGGGTTCGTAGATAATGTTGCAAGAGATATTACTCTCACTGCCCTGGACGACGTGGAGAGTAAGGGTCTAGAAGCCACGACAGTCGTTGTTCGTGTTAAGGTGTGAGAGCTTCACGTTCAATCGGCTGATAAGTACTCAACGCTGATATAGACTTTGGCTTATGAGTTGCACACAATCAAACTTATTCGATTTCTTCCTTTTTATGTTCAGTCTTTCGATGTTAAGATATTTTGTTGTCACTTCACCCGTGATGGCGTTGTCGATTCCTAACCGTGATGGGGACATCTTCGCATAGCTATTTCAGACCTTCATCTTTCCTGAGGATTGTGATGCGATATTGCTCCTTATAAAACAGATTGTACAGTGTCGCAGACTGGCCCCAGTGGGCTTGGAAATTGTTCACACACTCAAGAGACGGGGGTCTCGGTCATGGCGTGCTCGTTATAGTTTATGCTGTATATGACGTGCCATTCCTCCAAAGGCGCAACGCAATGAAATCCAGCATAGAACCAGTCAGGAGTGTGATTGGGAACCTCACGGGTTAGAGCTCGGGAATGAGCGTGGGGAAAGAACGCAAGACACAATGGCATACCTGACTCAGGTTGTAGCGGATTTCAAAGCTCGAGAAGAGGATACTTCTGCAAATGCAGTCTGTGCATATCCCCATTGTTTAATAAAATGTTCTAAATCGGCAATGCCAGGTTGAATAAGTTACCAACCTTCTGTCTGCCGTAGCCTCTAAACTGATTAGTTTGAACTTAGTGACTGAAAGGAGCACAAGCGCATGTGCAAAAAATAAGGGTGTCTCAATCAGTGTATAAATATGAGATAGATAAGGGTATAATCGACGGCGATCAAGCATCACAAACTCAGGCACTCAAAGCACCCACTACAGGATTAAAGTTGTAGTATGAACAACTCGTCGTAATGACCTGCTGTCCGTTTGTCGAATTTACCGTAGCGCCGTTGCGAATGAGACTAACCGCAGGGGTCTGATTATCTTCAGATGGGAAATACGTGATCCCCATGATAAGCTGGCCTCCACTGGCGGTGCACTCGGTGTGGCTGGTGTTGCCTATGTCGACAGCAACGGTACCATCCTCGGCGAGCATCGCCAAGGCGAACACTGCGTCCGCAGGGAAGTCGTACATGCGGGGCTGGGTACCTCCTGAGCATGTCGTATCGCGGGGATGGATGCGGTACCAGAAAACTACTTGGTCCTCCTGTGTAATGGTAGCAGGTACGGATTTTGATGATCATAAACAGTTTACATACGGTAATGGCAGGGGCAGCGCCTGTCTTGAAGTAGCTAATATAATACTGAGCTACAATTCTCCATGCGGCGTGATCAATGCCAGTGATATGGGCGGCGGCATCATACAGCTGATAAAATTTTGAGATTGGCGTCTTAGAATTGGATAAGTTGTGCCTACCGCAACGTTGGGATTGATATCGCCGATGTAATGAGCTGATGCTGTGAATTGGTGTCTCGTGCATAGAAAAATCAAACACGGCTTACATTCTGCATAGTCATTCCAGGTCACGATTTCAACGATATCGGGCTGCACGTCATTGATGGCCTGTTGCCATCGGTAATTCCACAGAGTGTCGCTTTGTTCAACCCAGTTCTGGTCACTGATATCTTTGAATTGCCACGGTGATACAGCTGGAACGAATGATCATCAGAAGAAAGGACTTGTACTAAACTGACGAATCCATGATGTAGGGACCAGTTCGACTTTCCTTGATCGCAGACTTGTAAGCAAGATCTGTGCCCACGGTGAGCGTTTCATTGACTTTACGACAGCAAAGGAGGATCAGTGTTTGTTACGATTTAGGACCAACTACGTACCATCGTCAAGCCTGCAGAAGAAGAACGTAGGTGATTGGAAAGTCATGCGGCTAGAAAGAACATACCAAGACTACCAGTTAAAGAAGCCGTCCACTGACGTGAAGGTGGACAACATCGTCTCGGTCAGAGAGGGATCCCGGTAAGAAGTCAAGGCGGGTGCAAAAGAAATGTCAATTCCTTGGTCAGAGAGCGTAGACTTTACAGCCACCCAAAAGTCATTCCCGTTGTCCTGGCCGGCGTAGGTGGAGACGAGGACTGTATCATTCCATAGAAATGTGTTTGAAGATGTCGCATGCTTTTCGATTTGGGCCGCAATAGTGTCCGATGACCATGCCCCACTGACAGAGACCATATCAAAAGAGTAGAAGAGCTTAAATCCCGCGGCCTCCGCTGCGGCGTACGCGTTTTCGATGCGATCAGGCTCGTAGCCGCTGGGACTGGCAACATTCAGGGCTAGATGCAAAGAGTTTAGAGCGAAATAAACTACTACATAGACAACATGAGCTCTTACCAAAACCATCTATGCCGATTGACTGAGCAGTAGCAATATCATTTGCCCAATCATCCTGGGAGTATGAGTATGAGTTTTGAACCTAGTTAAAACAGAGATGAGATTCATAATATGTCAACAATAAAGAGGATAAACCATAAAATGGGCGAAGACATTGGCAGCCGAAACCACATTGGCGAGCTGCCCGAATGCGACCACCGAAAAGAAGGGAAGCCGAGACACCACCATTGCGGGGTCGATAAGTTTAATGAAGAAGAAACGGAATGGTAACCGACTAAATACTTTTCCATGTTTTTGAAATCAGCTACTGGTCTGAGAATGTGATACTCGGGACGAGATGATGTCACTACGGAGGTATTTCATGATGCCCTTAGTGTTTGTAGCTCCGGTGTGCATTGGATATCACAGCAAAGGATGAACGCTTAGTCCTGACGCTTTAGCGAATAACAGGGCCACGACATAGCTAAGCCCATCATGTTTGGTCGTCAAGTTAAATAAGTACTCGGTGTTAGATTACCAAGATTTTATTCGCGCAGCCTAGACGTTCTAGTTTCTGTGCCTACTCGGAGTCTCGGGTTAAGTAAAAAAAAATTAGAGTACTTGAACATTCAAGAATACCTGCATTCGATGGTCTAAGAAGCGGGCTATTTTTATTTTTTCATTTACCAATTACTAACACGTGATCAGCGGCGCGTCGCGTAAACACCGAAGTTGAAGTTGACTGGATCTCCCTTCCTTCCACTAAATATTTATCTTCAACTTCAACTTGCCAATTTTATGCCTTTATCAAAGTAGCTATCGATGCCAGAAACATTGTACGATATCCTAGGACTCTCCACCAATGCAACACCGGAAGAAGGTATAACATCCTTCTCGACTGCAGTACAAGAGTTTGATAAATATTTACGTGAACAGTTCGCAGGGCATACAAGCAGAAGGCACTGGAAACTCACCCAGATAAGCTTGATCCTGGCTCGTCTGAAGAGGAAAAACAGGCAGCCAAAGCCCGATTCTATAAGGTGGCGTATGTCTACGCTATCAAGCTAGATGCTGCTGATAATCACTAGGTTCAAGAAGCTCTAGAGGTCCTCAGTGATCCACTCAAACGAACGGTGAGGCAATACATGGTAGCCGTCTCGTGTTTTCTGACCGTCTGGTAGCACTATAATGTCCGTACGAGAATCGTATCTCGCGGATTTCAGCCAGTTCTATCAGAAGAACATGCTCGTCGGTTGCGGGAGCGTGATGCGTGGGTCAGGCAGCAGAAAGAGGTTCATGAAATGCGACTGAAGGAAATCCGGGAACGGAATCAACAGCTCAAGGAACAGGCGGAATCGCGCTTACGGGAGGCAGAGGAGAGAGGCGCCCTAGTGCAGAAGATGCTGGAAGAGATGGATAATATTCATCCTGAATGGCGTATAAGGAAGCAGAATGTCCTCATGGTGTGTTTCCGTCTTGCTATGTCACAAGGATCGATAACGAGCATTCCTTCAGCGGCGAGCAGCACGTCTCAGCTCTGTGTCCGCAGCCAAACGTGCAACCTAATATTTCCAATATATATTACTTCTGGACCTGTGATATTGGGATTTCTGTATTTACTGGATGATTCTGCTGTATATTTGGCTGACAATGATGATAGTACATGGACAACACGAGATATACCTCATTCTATCCCCAGTGCGCCTAGTCTGTTCTTCGCGATGAGACCAATATCTACCACCGCTCTATCAAGCTCTGAAGTCCAACCCGGCCCCCCTATCGCAATGGGTTCGATGTCTGCGACTATTGGATCGTCAGGAGATAAGGAGTGCACGATGCCCAACTTGTCCTCCATCTCCTCTGCGATGGCAGCTCTCGTTCTTCCATTAACGAATGTGATGTATATCAAGCCGGGGTATTTCTTCTCATAGCAGGCATTCAAGTGCGCCAACCGAGCCAGAACCTCTGGCGGTGGAGCGGCGGTCGTCGAAGTCGCTCCTTGTTCCTTGGCACTGAGCTTGGAGAGATTTTTGTTCTCTCCGATTCTTGGATGCCCGGAAATGAACTGCGCCCTCATCTTATGGTCCCACGTGCCAATTTGGTTGAGCGAGACATCGATTAGCTGAGAGTATGAGCGCAGTGGTGGGAGCGTAAGTAGGATGCTAGTGAGCTGGGGGGAGAGGTTCGAGATGAGGACTGGGGAATGTTCGAAGAGTATGTTGAGCGCATCGGCCAGAGAATGCCCTGGACGAGAGGCCTGTATTTGTTCGAGAGAGGGAATCATTGAACGGACAAAATTCGGGCCGTCAGAGCCGCATTCAATCGCCACCAACGATGTGATCGATCAACACTCGTATTTAACTATGACTACTTTCGTATTTCGCTGGGGAATTATTTCAACTGGTAAGATAGCAACTGCGTTTGTCAAGGTATTTATCTTTTGTATCTTTGCAGATTTACTGAGCTTTCTTCGAAGGACCTACTGGTGGACCCGAAAACGTTCGCAGACATAATGTAGCCATCGACATATTGCGCTAATAAGGACCTCTGATTAGCCGCGATGTTCACGATGTAGTCCACAAAGTTGTTGCTGTGGGCTCAAGGACTACCGAGAAAGCCCAGGAATTTATTAACACAAATGCTGGGGGAGCCTCGTCGATCAAAGCGTATGGATCCTATAGAGAGGTTTACGCTGACAAGGTGCGTAAATCATGTTCGATGACTATCAACTTTATTAGAGCTGCTATTCAGGATGTTGATGCAATTTATATTGGTGCTTTAATCTTGACTCTTCTGTCCTGCTTGAAGAAATTAAGCTATGTTCAGGAACACCCCATACTTGTCATTATCTGAACGCCCTCGACGCTATCAAAGCTGGTAAACACGTTCTGTGCGAGAAACCTGTTACTAGCAATGGTCATGAACTTCGTGCCCTTCTATCCGCTGCAGATGACGAGGGCGTTTTTTTCATGGAGGCCGTTTGGACGAGATTCCAACCTCTTTGCTTGGAGGTCAAGAAACTAATCGAGAGCGGAAGTCTGGGACCTCCGGTAGTACTTCAGGCTGATCTGTCTGGAAACTTTGACATCCAAAGTTTGTCTATTCTGAGATCTTCCTGAGCGCGTTTTCAATAACTGACGGTTACAGAAATTCCGAAGACACATCGTATCCTGGATCCTGCTTTGGGAGGAGGCGCTTTGCTTGATCTGTAAGTACCAGCAGAGACTACGTGATACCTCTTTAATGATATACCCAAGCGGGCCCTATCCTCTTGTCTGGGTAGTTCACTTTATTCCCACAACTACCACTGCACTGATATCCCTTACAAAAGGCGATCATGGCGTTATACGAGCATCCTGACAACAAGCTATCCGCCCCATCTGTTTCTGCGTCTATGCTCAAAACGCCCTTGACGGGTGTAGATTCGAATACGGCATTCACTCTAACCTTTGATACAGCTGAGCTTCGTGCTCAAGCTGTGCTTAGCTGCAGTATCAACCTGAATTCCGTCAATCCTGGCGTCATCATCCGTTTCGAACGGGGCACCATCAAAATATACCCTCCCATTTATTGTCCGAAAGAATACACTGTGGAGTATTTCGACGACGAGGGATCAGTGACAAAGGCGGAGAAAAGGGTTTTTGAATATGTCGGGGGTGAGAATCTATAATTCATTCATTAAATTGACGCTTTATGGCCTCTTCTGCACGTCAAGGTGGATGGCATTTCCAGGCCGATGAGGTTGCTAGGTGTGTTCGAGACGGCAAGAATCAAAGCTCACTTTGGAATCACAATAAAAGCTTGTTGGAAATGGGTATTTTTGACGAGGTAGGTATAAACTTGTCGATGGCCATTTTTCCTGACATTGGTTCACCATTTAGGTTCGTAAACAGGGAGGATACAGATTTCCTCTGGGAGTTGAAAGGGTCGTTGAGTGAAGGGAATGAACATCTCTAACTCCGTCGTTGAATTGACTCATACGCAAATGTACGAGTATGGATAATGTTGGGATTTTGCTGGAAAGTTCTAGAAAGGCAATCCGGCATCATGCCGTGAGTTGATGAGTAAGCTTGAGAGAAAGAGAAAGTTGTAGTAAATTCTAGATATAAGCCTGGAGAGTATAAATACAAGCTCTGTAGGAGTTGTAGAATAACAAGTTCATACCATCTGACCTTACCAGCCTGGAGCCTACCCTGCACAACACTGAGGATTTCCAACAGATAAGAAATATACAAGAGTTTTGGAAATATGAAGCTTAGCAGTAGTATGTCCAAAGGTGTGGCATGATTCACTGTTCTTGCAAAGTTGCAATCTAAAGAGTAGACATGACTAAAAGCCATGATGAGCAGGAAAAGATGTATTTACCGATCTCGAAGGATTTATACTTGACATACCCGGTACTGTGTAAGTATTTGCCCTTATTCCACTCATTCTCATTGCAGCTGTATATATAGAATTGCCAAAACTGCCGCCGGGGTGTACTGCCGTATTTGCCGCGCGTCTTTCCTCTTCACCATCTCCTGGTATGCCAATAGTAATACTGGCGTGCTAGCTGCCATGCGAGGATATCACATTCAAATTATCGTGAAAGAACACTCGCTTGACCCCGCTATTCCCCCATCTTTCTTTCAGCGTCTTCCTTCTCACAAACCCCTTTCGACTACCCGTCGTAACGCTACGTTCAACCCTTGGAATAAGGATTACCGGTTCGGACCCATACGTTTAGATTGGTCGGACAGAATGGGTATATCTACCACGAACGCTGTAGGGAAAGAAAAAGCATATAGTCACGGTGAGTCTCATTGATCCCATGCGGTGTATTTCCTCAAGTGTTCGCTGACATCGTAGCGCAGAACCGGAGGTAGCAACGTTCGTACCCAGTAATACTCAACTAGTAACTGGGTCCACCAATTTATCGGAAGGGATAGTTCATGTCTTCCGGGAGTCTACCAAACAACCCGACGAACAGGATACGCCCACCTTTACCAACACAAATGCTGACACAGATGAGATCATGCTCGGCGTATTGGCTGTACCATCGTGGATGACTCCATCTGATTTCCTGGCTTTTGTAGCCCCTGCCGCTGAAAGTATATCTCACTTGCGTATGATTCGGTTCGTGTTGTCTTTTTGTTAACCTATCTACACTCTTCGACTATCCTACGCAGGGATTCTGCTCCAAATCGCTCGATAGTCATCATCAAATTTCTTAAACGGGAGGATGCCACCGAATTTATTGAGGCATATAACGGCAAGCCATTCAACTCGATGGAGGTGTGTCGTCAGCTACTTTGTATCTTAACAAATTTGACATTCTACTACCAGCCAGAAATATGCCATGTTGTTCATGTTTTGTCCGTGAACATAAAGATGGATGACCATGTATCGCATTCAATATCACGTCTTACCTCTGGTCCGGGGTCATCATATGAACTACCTACATGTCCTGTCTGTTTGGAGCGAATGGACTCCGCAGTTACCGGATTGATTACTGTTCCATGTTCTCACACATTCCACTGTATGTGTTTGAGTAAGTGGGGTGACAGCAGGTACGTGGAGCTCGACAACATCGTCAGGCGTGTAATAACTGCTCGCAGGTGCCCGGTATGCCGATACTCTCAGACGCTTCTTACGTCCCATCCGACGTCTTCCTCTTCTACCCGTTCCATTCCCTTTGCAAATCCTTCTACATATTCTCTGTCATCATGTTCCTCTTGCTCATCTACCGCCAACCTCTGGATTTGTCTTATATGCGGCAATATTGGCTGTGGTAGATATGGTCGTGCCCATGCTCAGGAACATTATCAGTTGACGACACATCTCTACTCATTGGAACTGGAAACACAACGTGTCTGGGATTATGCTGGAGACGGATACGTTCACCGTCTCATCCAAAACAAAGCTGATGGGAAGCTAGTAGAGCTTCCTAGCGCGGCCTCGTCCATGGGCACGAGCCCCAGAGAAGGTGGTTTGGGACCGAGCCCCGCTGACGCGCTCAGTGCCGAAAAGATAGAAGCCATCGGAATCGAGTACTCCTACCTGTTGACCTCTCAGTTGGATTCCCAAAGGTCCTACTACGAGGACCAGACCGCAGAGCTCAAAACCCAAGTCAATGATCTGAAACAGATGGTATCGAAGCTCTCCGCAGATTTTGAGAAAGCTCAGGTGGACCTGAGGGAGCGGGAGCAACGAATGATGCAAGAAGAGGAAGCCCGTGCAGCAGAATTGATCAAAGACAAAACTAAGGCTGAGAGTAGAGCCGACACGATGGGCCAGTTGGCGAAGAGGTTGAAGAAAGAACTGGATGAGGAAAGGGCAGTGAGCGAAGGCTTGATGAAGAATCTGGGGAAAATGAAGGAGAAGGTGGAAGTTGGGAACACCCAGTCGATGGAGGCTCAAGCCAAAATCAGGGATTTGGAGGATCAGCTTCGCGATGTGATGTTTTATCTGGAGGCTAAGACTCACATCGAGAGTGGAGATGGCATTGCCGGAGAGGCTCTGGGTGGAACCATTCAGGTTCCCTCGCTACAAACTACCAAGAAGAAGTCCCGTAAAGGATGACATTGCTATATTTGTGATTAAGCCCGCTGGTAGAGTCCAGTGTTCGAAATTCAAGATGCAGTATAACAAGTAGCTTTTATATCATATGTACTATGCATAGTGTGCATAATGTAATTTTAGGCTCTAGACAGGCTGCAGAAACTCGACAATCAAGGCGGCATGGTAGCAACCCATGACGCTGCGCCACATGATGGTCGGAGTCCGATGGGATTTAATGCAATTATAGAAATTGTTAGCCTATTAGACTGCCTCCTGACCTAAGGTTAGGGTTACTTTACCACCACCACCACCTTCGCTACCACAAATCCGCGCAATGAAGGTATTTCGCTGTTGAAATTCCGGTACAATGTACATTAATCTTAATTCAGGTAGCAGTCGAAGGATGCTGTCACGGCGAGCTTGATGATATCTACGCGCATATCTCCAAGTTAGAAACGCAACATGCGTATAAAGTCAATCTTCTTCTTATTTGCGGTGATTTCCAGGCCGTGAGGAACTACCGCGATTTGCAATGTATGGCCGTTCCAAATAAGTACAAGGCTCTGCAGACATTCCACAAGTGCACTATACTCCTTTACGGATGATTTATCAGACTTAACCGTCGTACAATCCAGGTATTATACCGGTGAGAAGACAGCTCCCATTCTTACTGTTATTATTGGGGGGAATCATGAAGCTTCGAACTACATGTGGGAACTGTACGTGTTCTTTTCTCCCCTTCTGAATCGTGACGCTGAGGTTAAATGCGATTCTAGTTATCATGGTGGATGGGTAGCCCCTAATATCTACTTTCTTGGGCACGCCGGATGTGTTCAAGTGAATGGCATACGTATCGCTGGTGTATCCGGGATATTCAAGGGATACAACTTCTCATCAGGTGGGGTCGCTGTCATTTCTTCAACCTCATTCGCTTCATGCCTTATGTAGGAAGCTACGAAAAGATACCATATGACTCCAGTACGATCAGAAGCATATATCACATCCGCGAATTCAATATTCGAAGACTGTCTCTTGTCTGTCTTCTGCACGCTTTATCTTCAGCACTTTTCACCGATTGCCGTGCTTAGCTCTCAAACCCTGATGTTGTTCTGTCCCATGACTGGCCACAATCCATAGATCAGCATGGAGACGTCCAAAGCCTCATCAGACGCAAGGCACACTTTCGTTCTGAGATAGAGCAGGGTGCGTTTGGGGCCCCACCGCTTATGGGGCTTCTTCGCACACTCAAGCCTTGTTGGTGGTTTGCGGCGCACATGCACGTACGATTTGAGGCGACCGTTGTTCATGAAAGTCTGTCATCCCCCGGCCCTCCGGCTAAAGCTGATAATCCGGATGAAATAACCATCGATGATGAGGATGTTGACAGTCCTTCAATGGAGCCGCTACGGAACAATCCAGATGAAATATCTTTGGATGACGAGGAAGTCGAAGTTGTGACTTCTCCAATATCTACTTTTCGATCTGAAACCAAGTATCTAGCCTTGGATAAATGTATGCCCAAAAAACAGTTTCTGGAGGTACGGATCCAATGGCCACTTATCTTGTGTAATTTAATCCTGCTGCCAGGTTGTTGATATACTTTCGCCGAAAGATCAATCGACTGATCCGCCCGTTCTATGCTTCGATCCTGAATGGATGGCCATCACGCGGGCCTTCAATCCTTGGTTCTCAACCACACGGTATCAGCGACCATTCCCTGACGAGGCAGAGGCACGCGAAATGGTCCGTAAGGAGCTTGAATGGGTGAAAAAGAATGTCGGTTCAGAAAAAACAGTTGAGTCAGGCCAGCAGTTTTGTCTAACCGCACCTGGGCCCGGCAGTGAGGGTGACCAGAAGTGTGAGCAGCGTCAGTAGTTCTGTCCCAATTGTAACAAACATGTTAGCTAACCCTTTCTTTTCTTGGTAGCGGCTATGTATCCCAACCCGCAAACTCGCAGTCTTTGCCAATTGCTGGGAATAGAGGATAAAATCAATAAAGGTTTCTGACATATATTTCTTTATCTGTGTTCCTGTGAACTCTGTCCTTCGCCGCAATTTCGGAACATTTCTGTAAATGTTTCAAATTGGATGCCTTTGTTAGCACTGTGATGACCGTGGACGTAGCAAGTCGGTAGGCTATGTGCGAGGAATGCTTTCACACAAGTCAAAGATAATAAAATCATAGACACTATCCATACTAGGATGAAACAAAACAGCTTGATAGCTACAGAGCTATTTAAGCTACCCGAATTGATTGATACTACTACCCAACGAACTTGGGACCAGGAGCGACATAGGCGGTGGGATTTTGATCATACATGTTCGGATTCCCGTGTTATCGGAGTGTGTTCCTGGAAAAGAGTATTCGCAATTAACGTACATCCTACCACTGCCAGACTCGGAGGTGCCACATCCCGGACTCTTTTGGATGAATTCTACGTGTATAACGAATAAGCAGGCTTCGTGAAGGGCAATAATCTTCGTAGGTAAGATGCTGCTGTCACCTGCGGCTACGCCGGGGATTGCGACCAGCGTATGTTGACTGGGTGCTCATTGTTGAGATAAGACGCGTTGTAGCGCCCCAAGTGCCGTCATACGCATACGACCCGAAGATCTTGGTCCAGACGGTTCCTGCTCCATTTGAAGCAGTCGGGACGGCAACTGGATATTCGAACAAAAAATATCTAGATCACTTGAGTGGATGCTGTCATGTTAGGACCGAGGTGAGATGCTGCAATGATATCGTCGTCGCCTCCGACAACACTACGGGTAGTGTCCACAGTTACAAAGATAGCATCATTGATAAACAGAGGTTTCAGAGATACCACTGTTATCCACATCGCGCCAGATTTATCTTTTGACGGGATCATTAGTTGAAATAGAACGAATCTAGGTATCTCTGCAAGTGAGCTGTTACAAAAATGAGCCCATGCACAAGACTCACATAGTATATCACGGCAGTCGCCTTGTCAGAAGACGCCGTTAGTAATTCACGTTAAGCCGGTACGGACAGCGAGGTCTGTCAATCAGACTGAAGGAGAGAAGTCCTCGCATTAGTTGCTTGGATTTTCTCGATAAGAGGACTTCGTTTATATATAATCTATCTTCATTGTTCGCACCCGGAATGTTGCACAAGCAGTGGAGCGTTATATGGTAGACCTAATCCGAGGAGGCTCTTACCTCAGAGAATACGGAAAAATCGGTCTTGGGCTCATTTAGAAGACAAGCTTTGTGGTGCGAACATCGAATGTGTTGGAAATAGCGTCATTAAACGGAACGAAAAAGTATATCTGTGTCGTCAGTGTAGAATCAGCGAACATCGGTGTACCAAGATTATACAGATGTCTGCTATTTTCTAACTATGTGTTTGTCCGACCACGTTTACGGGGCCTGTCGCTTTCCGCAGAGTATGTGGCATCAGCGGGTGTACTCTTCGTCTTAGGTTGACCGATAACACGTTGAACAACAGTATCCCACATCATATCATTCAACCCTTTTGCCTTCCCGAGCTGCTCTCTAAGATGGACAACTTCGGCCTCGAGATTTGTCACCCTGGAACCCAAAGAAACTGCGTCTTGGTCTACTTCTCTATTGCTAGAGCCCAAGGGCTTGACAAAGAACTCCTGGTCACGAAGGAAAGACGATAAAGGATAAAATGTTATTTCATCGTCGTATTCCTGGAACGGAATAATTGAATAATGATATAGATAAATGCGAAGAAGTCATACCGCATTTCTAGGAGGAAGGATAAGGGACACCTCATGCATGTCACGTATTTTCGCGTCTCGGATCCTCTGGAAGGGAAGCACTGGCTTCACGGGGATAAGATCTCGAGCATCTGCAAAATTCATGGTGAGATTGATATGACCAATCAGATCCGGAGGTTTGAGCATGGTTGCGAGGTAAGTTATTGAGAATCCTTTGTGTGTGGAGATAGCACGCAGTAGTTGATGAGATGCGATATCATAGATGTGGATTAACCCTACGGAGGTTCCTACCAATAGGAGCGAACCTGTAAATGAAATCGCGAGACAAGTAACGTCTTGGCTAGAGGTGCACAGGATAAGTCATAGGTCCGGCGGAGATAGCTGAAACTAACCCAACGGATATCAGCCTTTTGTTTGAAGGGAAGGGTCCTTCATCATCAATGCGAATGATGTCATGAACACCAGCGCCGCCGATGGCTTCCATAGTGCGCCCTTTCACTGTGTCTTTGGACTGTCTGAAGAGGTTCATCTGGTATATAGATCCATCCGATGATGCGGCGAAAAACAAGCGTTCCGTAGGGTCCCAAGCAAGACAAGCGATTGCTTTGGGAAACTGAAAGACAGTCAAAAGCGACTTAGAGGACAGATCCCACAGCTAGAAACGCGTCAGAGCGAAGAGAACTAGAACTATAATGCGAAAATACCTTGACTGAATGGTCAATGGACGCAGTCAGCACTCTGCACGTAGGGAAAGTGCCAAGACCACAGACGATATCTGTGACCGAAAGGGTATGATCGGCCAAGGTGCAATAAGGCAAGACGAGTTCATTCTGAAAGTCATCGTCCACCAGTCTATGAAAAAGTTAAAGCTTGTCAAGTTTCCCAACTAGGTTCCAAATTGACCTGGATACGGACCAGACGCTCACGCCAGAGTCCTGGCTACCCGATATCAATGCAACGCCATCTTGAGTAAATCGCAATACCGTTATGTCGCGATAATGAGCGTCCCACGAGTTGAAAAGGACGCCAGAGGACACCTTCAAATCAGAGATACTTGTGGCACTAGACAAGAGTACAAAACTTACCTCCCACAGATATATCCGACCATTCGATGTTCCTCCGGCCGCATATTCTCCCCTGCGATCCACAGCGACACAAGACAACTTTTCTGGTAATACCATTTTCAAGCTAATTTGGTCCTACTGGCATTATGGAGTTCGCCAAGCTGCCAGGAGAGAGTACGACGGACCTTTTGAAAGTTGTACATGTTAAGAAGCGATTTATCTGGTTGGGCCGCTAAGATGAAGCCTCCCTGCGAATCGCCAGACTCGACGAATGCGGTACAGTGTGCACTGGCATTAGTCTGCTTGAAAGAGGCCAAGGGAGTTCCAGTTTGTATATCATGAATAGCGACGTTGCCAGGGCCATTTGAGGTGGATGCCGTTGCGCAAAATATGGTTTCATGGAAATGCATCATGCATCCAATTTGAGTAAAAATTTGAGCCGAAAAAACTGGTCCGTAGTGGACGTCATCTTTGTATCACGTGATATGCCGATCACCGAATTCGAGCTCTTTCCGTGACCTGAAATAGACGAGAATAGACGCCTTGCATCTTGACCTCCTTCCGTCACCAACGCCTCGTTCTTTCACCGCTATACTTGCACGACAATGGCAACGAATCTCTACCAAGTCCTCGATTTGCATCCCAATGCAACTCCGGAAGAAAGTAGGGTTTCTCTCCAATCAGGTATCCTTATATGCTCACTGAATACCAACCAGTTCGCAAAGCATACAAGAAGAAGGCCTTGAAGACGCATCCTGACCGGCTTGCTCCTGATGCATCTCCTGTTGAAAAGCAGCATTCTGCGGAGAAATTTCGCCAGGTATGTCCTGGGCTTGCTTACTCCGTTTCACAGCTCCTATTTAGTATAACAGGTAAACAATGCCTACGAGGTCCTTATCGATGCCGAGAAACGAAGAGTACGCGTGTTTTGCGTCTGTTTTCTGCCCCGTTTTAACCGCATGGCATATTCAGATCTTTGACTTACATGGCTCGTACCCGCCCCCGGAGGTTCCGCCTCCTCCCCCACCAAGGACCAGACATGACGGCTATAGATCCCAGCCTCGCTATCGTTCATCATCTCCATCCCCTTATGAAGAGACGGGTATTCCAGATCCATTTGTGTTCACTGACCCATTTGTTCTCTTCGATAACTTTTTCAATACCCAACCCCACCATCATTCGCACGATTATGCCCCTCGGCGAAGTTTCACAGATAACTCGGTTTTTGATGATGATCCATTTACTTCTAGTCGTCGAAATGGCATCAACATCCTCTTGTCTGGCATGGGTGGTGGTCTTTTCTCGATTGGAAGATCAATGCAGCAGCACGCCCTCTCACGCCCTGCAGTTGAAACTTCGCGGGCGTCACGTTTCTCGGTAGGCGGTGGTGGTCAGCGACGTTGGACAAGTGAGAGCACTGTGACGCAAACGATTAACGGTGTGACCCACAGCCAACGCAAGCGACGAGATTGGGATGTGGGTTAATTTCCCTTGTCATTTCGAATTTCACGTTCACGATCTTCTTTCATTCCAGGGTAATGAACATGTTACTATAACGTATCCTGACGGAAGGTCAATTTACACGCTCAATGGTGTTGAGCAACCTCAGCCGCAAGCTGTTGAACCTCCATCTCGTGGTTATGTTTCGCCTGCGCACCCTAGTAATGTTCCGCCTCCACCTGTTCTTCAATCTAGTATGCCCCCGCCACCGCCATACTCAACTCGTCCAAATTCTTATCATAATCCTGGTCAGTACTTGGCATTAATGTCTTCATGATTTGACGTTGACGCGGGCAGAAGTGAACGCCGGGCCTTCGGCTCCAGACCCATCCTACTCGGACAGTCATGAAACTGCGCACACACGGTGGCGACACGGCCATTAATGAGGGTGTCCAGACATCTCCTTTCACCCTGTTGTACACGCGTTGAACTTGCTCTTTGTTATATGTACGATCACTGGAATTTTTGGATACGTTACCTAACTACTGCTCGCTTCCTTCATGACTAACCAACCTACATTTTGTATTTGCGTTTCATTGTACTTATATCTGTCTGCTTTTGTATGACGTTCATAGTTGATATATGTTCCTCCGTAATATTTGGTCTAGTGAGAGAGTGTGTAGGTAGCTGAATTAGGAACATATAGGTTGCACAAAAGCAGGTTTATGTAATATAAGTTGGAGCCATCGGGCACCCAAGCGCCGATGGAATGAGGATGGCGGATCCGGACTTATGATTACGCTTCAAGAGTCAATAAGGAGGGAGCAATGCTCCAAAACGACGAGGACTGCATTTAAAATACAATGTAAGTGCGTAAATATGACAGAAGACAAAAAGATAGCGTGAGAAACGTAAAAAACCGAGATCAAACCAAAAACCCAGCAAAAGTGAATAGTGGATACGGATGCGTCAAATTACTGCCGTCGTGCTCCGTTGTTGAACTGGGGGAAATGCAGACGACATTGGCGATGGTTGACCGTTGGCATCATCCAATGATACGGGAGCAGGTGCGCTGGTACTTGGTGTGGCAGGCTGAAGGCCACTATTTGCAACCTTCCCTATGAACCATGACTAGACGAAAAGATAATTACGAATACCATCAGGAGACGAGCCAGATAGAAACTAACCGGCACCCAGCCACGATCTCCTCCTTCTTCTTTGACAGCCTAACATAAAGTCAGTGGCGTGTCGCTAAAAAAATGTAGTGCTACATACGTAAGACCAATGGTTATATCGCTTGAAGACTCGCAGAGCATCGTCTTTTGCCAAATCCAACTCCTCTTCTCCCTTCTTCTTGTAGTCCATTAATGCGACTCCCGGGAAACTCGTCGAAATAATGCTCAACGGAAGAATGGGCGTCTTCGATACCGGCGTCACCGGGGGTGAACCGCTAACGATAGCTGTGCTGCTCTTGGAGGCTGTAGCCTCTGCGATAGCGGAAGCCACGGGAACGTTAGTTTCCAACAAACAGCCTGCAGGTACCCATCCTTGCTTAACAATATCCGTATCTACGATCCCGGACCCTGTTGGATCGCGTTGCACGACCCACCAGCCTCGAGCTCGTGAGAGTATAACGAAGGTGTCACCGCTAGATCGTACATATCAGTAAAGCATGGATAAAAGGAAACGTGATCGTAATATTTACACAACGACATCAAATTCATCCTCTTGTTCTGCCATGTAGGGATATATCGCTACTGCGTATGATACCCCAGATGAAGCGACTGGCAATTCCCGCCCACTGTGGGATTGCTCTGGTGGGGCCTTAACACCATCATGTCCATTTGAGCTAGCCACAACGGTTGTTCCGGTCATCGCTGAGTTCGTTGATTGCAGTGTATTCTGTGTGGTTGCCGATCCTGGCGCTAATGCATCCTCACCGAGTCTTGGGTCCACAGATGGTGAGGCAACGCCAGGTTCTGGCCATCCTGGCTGAGGGCTCAAACCGCTCAAACTAGTAGGTAGTGGAGCAGGCGCTGAAAGATCTTGTACCTCAAGCTTCGGTGGCCGTGTTATTGGACGTGAGGGCTTCCCGTGACTGGGTCCGGTGGCTGTTCCATCATTGGACATAACCGATGATGCTTTCCGAGCAGCGTGCTTTTGTTGAGCAACAACTATCGGTGAACGGATATCTTTGATGTGCTTCAACATAAAGACGGGGTTTTTCTTGCCTTCCTTCAATTTTTGGAAGAGGAGCAAGGGTTTTTCGTCGTAGCTGAGACAGCGTTCTATCCTACTGCCTATGAACGGATCAAGATCAAAGGAAATGTAAGGAAGGTGGTCGACGTACCTGCGGACCCGAAACATATGAACATAGCATAGTTTTCCCAGTTATCATTATTGATGCG
This sequence comes from Guyanagaster necrorhizus, assembly GCF_019112545.1. Lineage (NCBI taxonomy): Eukaryota > Fungi > Basidiomycota > Agaricomycetes > Agaricales > Physalacriaceae > Guyanagaster > Guyanagaster necrorhizus. The sequence continues at coordinate 200,106 of NW_025064901.1, forward strand.
GTATTTCTTCAGTGCGGCCGGAAGGACCTTCCACGTTGGATCGTCTAGACTGACTTTGAAGCTCTTCAAATTGTCCGAACTCTCCTGCCGTAACGGCTTCGTAACAGATTGGTTCGGATTAGGGGACTCGGAGGAGGAACCTGACCGTGACTTCTCCGGTGCTGAGGAAGTGGAAGGAACTGGTAGTGGCGGCTGTCCGTTGGAACGAGCATACGGAGCTATATCGTGTTCGAGTTGCTGCGGGGATGAGTGGGGGGTGTCAAGGTCGGCCTTGGTTGGTGACTTGGCAGGTTTGACGTATTGCGCCCATTTAAACGAAGGCTGTCGACGAAGTGGACTGCTATCATCCTGATGAATCTGTGAAGTTATGGAAGACTGATATAGGGAAAACCCGAAAGAGAACGTACCGATCGTCCTATTGACCCTCTGAAATTATTGTAGTCGTCAAGGAATGACTGCAAAGTGATGTTGATATTTCGATTCTCTTCTTCCAAAATACGCAATCTTTCGGCTGGAGAATGGAAGCCTAGATTATAACTAGTATCGGAAGAATAATAGCCGTCTCACCCTGATCCCTGACAGTGGCATGGAGTTTCTCTACGGTCGCATCCCCTAAGCGCTCTGGGGCTTCAGCTAGTGAATATATCAGGGAGTCTGATAAGGAAAGGTAGATGGGCGGACGGACAAGGCGGTACATAGTCGTCGGCTTCTAACGGAACATTATGGGCAAGTTTTATCATGTACACGGCTTTAAGAATGGCGAGACGTTGTCCAACGGTGGCTATTCCAACGTTCTTGAGGGTTTCGGCGTCGACCATGCAAAGGACATCACCGGATATTCTGTGTTCTGTGAGAGAATTTAGAGGCCGTCGCCAGGAATGCCAACGAAACATACCCTTAATTTGACTTTCATATTGCGGGTAGCCGAGATTTGTTAACCAGTTGTGTACGTCGTTCTCATCCCAATCGACAATGCTGCGCTCAGCTTGGCCGTCCATGGTGGTGGAGAGAAGCAGAGGATCCTGCACTGCAAAATGTCATGCACGTGATGACCCGTTTTGAATTTCAAACTGCATCCGGGCCTGGTCCTTCCCTGCCCATTTGATGATCTGCCTGCATCGTGCTCAACATTGTTGAATGGACAATCCTTGGACAAATGCTTGGGGAGACGATACACGACCTCACCATTCCCCATCACCTCCTACACGGTGGTCTGTTCCTGCCACTTCGGACAGTGACCATGAAGAAGCCGATATTGGTATTCCTTCCTGGTCATCCACTACCCTCCAGTGGAATGAGCCGACGGATATACATACCTCATTGTGGGGGGAGAAGTTGAAGAGCAAGTTTTCGTTGGCCAACGCTGACCATAAGCAAATGGAATCGACAGCCGAGCCGGACGTGACGTTGGAGGAGAATGTTCCTTCATCACCTGGGTCACCTCATGACTCTCCTGTTGCGTCGCCAGAGGTAGAAACCAGCGTTTTTAATCCTCCGTCACTCATACTGCCATCTTTTCGCGGCGAGAGTACTGAGGACTTCCGGCCAGAATCACGACCCAGAAGCCCAGATGCATTTGGCAGTTTTGAGACTGGTCTTCGCATGGGTAACACAGAGGCGAACCTCTGGACACCATCCAAGCCATCCTTTCCCGACCTATCTGATCCAGCTTCAAGTTCTTGGGAGGCCGACTGGACCCCCGCGGATGTGGGTTCCGAAACAGAGCTTTTCGATGAATGGGACATTGCAAAGCGGGAGAAAGCAAGGCGAGATTCTCATGTTGTATGTTTATCTCGCTCACCCTTTCGTGACTCGTCTAAAATGATGCAGCCTCCAGAATTGCTGGCCTCCGTTGTACAGCGATTCGAGCAATTGTCTCATGATCTATGGCCTGATCAGTCGGACGACAAGGACGAAGCCAATCTTCAGTCTATTGAGGATATGCAGGACCTGTGGGTTTTTATTCTCGGAAAATATCTCGGCACTAACACGGTATGAAAAGTTCTTCCGCTATTCAGAAAATTGTGCCCGACAACCTCACCATTCCGCCCCATGCCGACTTCTCAAGGACGTTCATATCCAAGAGAACGGCAGAAACCTTGAAGTTCACTAGACATGTCCCCATGGTAAGGATTAGTCCTCTGGCCCGTTACGTGGCGTCAAAGGGTTCCACAGCCTGGGAGGCTTCTGTGAAGGCCCAGCCTGAATTGTCACAAGATGATTTTGTTCCCGCGGGGTGGCGATTGATACCGAAGGAAAAGGATGTTGCTCCGTCTGTGATGGACACAAAGCAGAAATCAGCAGGAGGTTTATTATCCTTTTTCGGTCGTCGATCTATGACCCCACCCGTTACGGACAGGCCAGTTTCTCCAGTGGCCAAGGCCAATACGGGCGCGTCTGTATCTCCTAGGACCAGTATTGATACGCACAGGAGATCTTTTTCCTCTTCGTCACCCGTAATTTCATCACCTTTATCGCCAGCCCCATCTGCAAGCCCTTCAAGTTCTTTGCCGCCACCGCCTGATCGCGCAGCTACACCACCTCCTTCAGCTGTTTCCCGATTCTTAACTCGCTTTTCCAGAACCAAGCCCACAATAAGCCCTCGGAATTCCATTGCGTTATCATCAGATGATCTAGAATTCTTGTCTGACATTGTTCCTAGTGTGAGTGACGATGTAGATCCTCCAGCACCTTTAAGCATGGTTGAGTCTCCCCCCCTACCTGAGAAACTTCCACCTCCGCTGGCTCCACCATCAAAGAGTCGCCTAGCTAACGGTGTCCCAAAGTCAAACACCATCCTCCCAGATGGCTCACTGGGTATATTACCTCTATCTTATCCTTCTCAGCCTCTCCAGTCATCTTTACAGGCATCCTCCTTAATGGACACCATGATACTCGTACCCTCAGCGCCGGAAACGGTGAAGAGCTCACGATTTGTGCCTTCTCGAAACACGACACCTGTTACCAAGCCAATGCCTTCGCCGACTTTGTGCAGTACCCCGAGCCCATTTCAACTCTCCAAACGAATACCTACAGCCATCATGTCTTCCAATCCCATCATGCAATCCGCAGTCCCGCCATTCTCCTTTACTCTTCCACCGCCTTCTACTTCCCGTCAGCAGACGCCAGTCCCTAGCCCACCATCAACCGCTCCAGCAGTTTGTTTACACAGTCCAGTGCCTCAAAATGCTACGGCACAATTGTCGCTGTTTGACGAAGAATTTTCTGACTTCCATACGATCCCAGCACTTGGCGATGGAGCTTCATCGTCCGCGCATGCTGACGCAAGCTTTTCCTCTTTCTCGTCAGAGCAAAGCCTCTTCTCTTCCGCAAGTAGCAACGGTCCGCATAACGCGGACGGTTTTGATGATTTTGATGATTTCGTGCAACCCCCGTTACGTACCCCATCTCCGCCCGCCGTGCCAGAGAAAACTTCGAGCGCTCGACCTCCCAAAATCATGCTGGCCTCGAGCTTACCTATCAGGTCTCCAACCAGATCACCTGCACAGCTTCCTCCTCAGAAACGAAAGGTCAATCGGTCAGAGCATCAGCGAACGCTCAGTTTGATGGAGAGTGCTGCTGCTCATGGGAAGTGGCCTGCACCACCCTCTCCCATTCCTCCCCCCCTGGAGCCTCCGCCTGGCGGTGTGAAAAAGGCAGTTCAGCTGGATATCTTCGGTGGGGACGAGAGTATATCATTGCCGATGCAACAAGCGCAGATAAATGCTATTGGTACGCTGACCGTATCACAATCGTCTCCTGAGATACTTGCGCCGATGCAGCCTGCATCAGCACCTCTGTTGCGGCCGCCACAAAATCATGTTCACACACCGACGTCAAATAACGCAGTCTCAATGAAGACGGGGGGGTTGTCGGCTCAAGAGTTATCATTTTTCGAAGGGGTGTAGCTTCCATTGATTGTATCGCAAGGCTTTTGGACATACTTGTAATTTAAATCGTTTCGTTAGTATGCATGCTTCACTAACTGTTTTTCTTCCAAGCACCGTGTTCGTTATTGGCGTGCTTCACTGTGTGAATAGAATCCATTCAAGTCAGAAGCATAAGCTAATATCATCGTCATATTGATTAAACAAACTAAATTTCTCCTGTCATGTTGCTCATACGGCCGCCTCCAAATCGTCGTCTTTTGCCTCTTCCATTCTAACCCACATCCCAGCCTATCAAGCAACGTCAGTAATGTGAGATGGAAAGGTAGAAGCGGAAGTCTCAGAAGACTTTCTAATGCATACCTTGGCGTACATTGTCAGGTGTAATCCGAACATTATCTTATCCCTGCCTTTGGTCGTTCCAGAAGACTTGACCCAACTTGCCGGAGGAGTGCCTTCCACTGGCTGAGCATCCATGGCAAGACTGAAAGAAGAGAACGTCTGCAAGAGTCGAATAAGGTAGTACGAGGCCTCGTTGTAAGCAAACTAATAAGTAAGTTAATTTGAATGCTTGCAATAGAAAGCAAACTAAACACTCTCACCTGTTGGCCCAAGCATATTCTCGGACCCGCATTGAAGGGGACGAAAATAAACGGATTCGGAGTTAAGTACCTGTGCAGACGGCTATCGAGGAAACGGTCCGGATCGAACTCGAGAGCTGGACATAGTCGGCGCTAGAATCACTAAAGCTAAGCTGAAAGATACCTGCAACCTACCGTCCGGGCCCCACAAGTCCGTCCGTCGGTGTATCAAGAATACAGAATACACTACCCTATAGTAGGGCATTAAAAGTGAAACACTTAAAAGACAGTGTACCAAGTAGCACTGAAAGCCTTACTGACCTCGTGTCTTTGGGAATGTAATATGGTGCGCACCCTTTGTTCGGAAGAGTGGTCGGCACCTTTGCAGTTCTAAGACATATAGAGGAAATCAAGAAGGCTAGGGAGAACACCCATTCCTTACCGAGAATTTCCCGGGCTTGAGTTTTTAACACAGTTAGCCATTTTAAGATCGGAGGGAAAGCGTCACATACACAGGTGGATACAGCCGCAACGTTTCTATAATACACGTCTGATGAGTAGTCGCAATAAGGTGTATGAATTAGCACACCGTTTAAGAACGCTCGTAAATATTTCATATCACGAATATCCGCGTAAGTTGGTCTTCGTGTACCAACTTTTGCCAGTATCTCTGAACGTAGACGGGCAGCTATATCCGGATGCTCACACATCATATATACTGCGAAGGTAAGAAGGGAAGCGGTCTGCATCGTGGATTCCGCTAAGTCGAGTTGAAATCGGACTAGTCTCATTCACTTACTGTATCTCTTCCGGCTACAAGGATGTTCAGGAGCTCGTCTTGGATGATCTTGGTATCTGGAAAAAATAGTGATAATTAGCACATATTTTGAGTTCGATAAACGGGACTTCACGCATACTATCAGTATTTTCTACAAGACTGTCCAACAATGACATATCCTCCCCAATGTCCTTCTCGGACCTGGCCGCCTTGTAACCTTTTGCCTTCTTCTCAAGAGCTTCAGTTAGCATGGGTTGGACAAATTCGTCAACTATCTTTCGCGATGGCTTGACCGCATCTGCCCAGAATTCACGAAGGGGCCAAGTGCGTCCTCCCTGGAGTCGAACAGCACTTTGCTCTTGTCCCTTGGCAAACGCTTTCACGAAAGCATTCGAAGGGTGGTTGACGAAATGGGGATGATCCGCCAGAGGAGAACCAGACGGGTATGGTAGACCTGCCGACATCGAATTGACATCCTTTCCGAGCAGATATTCCGTGGCTGAATCCAACGTAAATCGGGCGACGACATCCTGCAAGTACGTTTACCCCATGTTTGCTAATATCACTCAGGGAACCTACCTGGAAGTCAACTGGATAGCCTTCCCTCAACCTAGTTTTGATTTGGGCGATTGTACCTGTAGCATGCCGCTCAAAGTTGTCGAAGTCACCGATGCGATCTTTATTGAAGAGCGGCCTGGTCATGTTCCGGTGAAACCTGATCAGAATGTTCATCATGGGTTAATGATTCGAGATTTGGAACATGCTGACTTCCACATGTCACCTGTTACAGACATCACTCAGATTCTGTTTGTGGCGTCTAGTCGTTGAAAATTCTTACCGTCCGAGTTAAAAACGCCAGCACCAAGAAGAGACTCAAAGATGGCATAAGTGCCAGGGCCTAGATTATTTGTCACGGCATGACGCGATACGAGTAGCGTTAATGAAGACCTTTCTGGAATTCGTGAAATTGGGTAGCTAGGATGGCCTGATTACGCATGAGACGGTTGATAGAAGGGTCCACTGACATACTTACCTTGACATGCTCTGGTTCCAGCGTGACAATCTTGTGCGAAGGTAAGAATGAGGTTTACTGAAAACCCGAGGACTCTGAAATCGCTCACCCGCGTCTCTGAGAACAGGCTGAAAGAGAAGGTGTTTCCGTACTCCTCGCTCCATTTCTGGATCCTTTCAGCTAGTATACTGTTTGTCAGTGAAAAAAACAATACTGTCAATGGACGATTCCACAAACCGGGATATCCGTTTTTAAAGCTGTAGATCATGCTCCGTATGATAGAAAGACTAGTCTCCCGAACGGAGGGCATCATGATGGCACCCTTGGCAGCAGCATCTCGAAGCATGAAAAATCTGGAGAGCAAGTTCCAGAATATACCAACGATAATTTGGGACAAGAAAGGAGCGACTAAGTAAAGCCACGAAGGGAGAATGACACTGAAGTGTTGTAGCCCAGCTTGAAGCGCCCAGAAGACTGAACAAGGGAGAACGAGGACATGGGTGGTAATCTTGAACAGATACACAATCCCTGGGGAGGGTTGGAAGATAGCCATAGGCACCTTCTGAGCACTAGGTAAGAGATCTTGCTACTTATAGCTGCGGGTCTATGATGCAATCGGCACCAACATAAGTATTCCCAGGTGCATGTGGATAACAAAGGAAGTACATGTAATTCGAAGTGAACCAAGGCACACTTAACATGATGCGGCATTCGGTTGTGATATCGCCGGAACCGTGCTTCCGTTCAGGTTGACGAACATAATCTAGGGTTGCGCCGCTGAAAAAGACGGGAAAAACAAACGACCCGATGAAGGCGCATGGTCATTTAATTCCCCCAGAAGGATTTTTAGACGGCGCTACTGTATCCCGATGCAGGACAGTTAATATTATGTCTTACACTTCGGCGCTGAACAAAACGGTTGTCGGACGTAGTTTTCAAAAAGCCTAGATCAAAGATTGATACTTACCAGCCGCACATTGATTTGAGCCGGATGAGTGGAATGGTTCAATTTGAATCCTCACCTTGCTTCAATCGTCATGATTATCATCAACACATGGTTGAAACCAAGATCCTTCTATCTCCAAGCTACCGACTCGGACTTCCGATTCCCCTCGACCAAGCAGACCAGTAGTCCAGCCGTTTATGCGAGCGTAGTAAAGGCTGCTGGAGAAATTCCTGCGTTACTTCTTGGCAGTATGTCTCATATTGGTGAAGGCCTTCCGACCCAGACTCAAGGGACTAGTGTTTCTCTAGTCAATATTTCGCTAGGCTGAGTGAAAGTAGCTCACCGAGTAAGAACTACGCATCCGAGAAAAAAGGTTTATGCAATACCCAACAAAGAGTTCATTCTCTTTTGCCAAATTCTGGACCAAAAGCCTTGAGTTGAGGACAGAAAGGATGCCTTTCGAAGTTTTGAACGATCGCTACATCACACTGATAACAAAAATACCTTTCACGAAGATCGGACGTAAGGATACGAAGTCTTCCTCAGATATATGGTAGTCGCCGTCATCTTTTAGCTGAAAAGGAACATCCTTCAAGAGAGGGTGATGACAGCGATCTATGTTCAATATTCGGGACAAGAACCGGTGCTCAACGGTGACGCTGATAGGAACTAAAGACTCAAGCATTGCTTCGAAGAATCTGTTTCCCCATTCCTGCGGTTTAAACGCCATCAGTTGATGGACGACAGAAGCATCGAAATGTTGAAATACCACATATATCATTGGATCAAGTTCGAGCATACAACAGAGTCCTTGCAGGTGGACATAGTATTTCCAGGAAGTGTCGCCGTTAAGATTGACAACAGTGTCTAATAATTTGAAGTACGTTGCCCAGCTCTATAGTATAGAATAAGAAAGAAGGTCAGAGCATCAGAAACAAGCATGGCAGACCTTGTCATTATCGTTGTGGACGACAACAGAGGCACACCCCAACCAGGTTGTGATACAACGATCGATGTCAGTAACTTTAGTCCTCAGAGATGACGATAGCTTCCTCAATAATTGATATGGTATCCAAGATATTTCGTGAAGGAACTATGCGCACATTTTAGCCCCCAGATTCAAGACAATCAGGGATAGTCACCTTGAACAGGGCTTGATCTTTAGATTTGAAATCGGGAGTGGTGGGCGGAGGTTTGTCTCCTAAAGCTGCCAACAGGGTCGGATCATCCATATCCAAATCAAACATTCCGTATTCATCTTGGCTCCCTTGACTTTCCATAGTCGATGGTACTAGAGGGCGTTCAGGAGGAGGCAGGACTGAAGCTCTTGCATCAAAAAATCGGACAAGTATATCTACAATCTCCCCTCCGATCCAATCTTCTTGGCGTAACTTGCTGTTCCTCACAATCTTAGCGATGCACACTGACAAAGTATGAAAATATGTCAATAGAAATTAGAAACAACGCACGGAGTAGTTCGGGCTCCGGGTAATCGCGAGTCGCAGGATCATTATAAACGTCCAATATCCGACGTACACATCGCAGCACAGTCTGAACAGGTAGAACGGTATCGTTAAGCCTCTGGGGGACTACTGCAGGATCATATTCGTTCACTACGATGGCCACGATGGCCCGTAACCACTCTGTGACTCCGGCCAAAGGCAGTTTGAGCACGAGCATAAAACGGTAATAATGCATCAACGCCTGAATGGCGACCAAGCGCGTACCAAAATCGGCCCCGTCAAATTTGACATAGGACCGAGCATGTGCGATCCGCGAAACGTGATTTTCAGGGTCCAGATAGATAGCTATCGCTGTCGCAATATGACGATTATGCAACATTGATAGCTCACTGGTGCTTGGCGGAGAGCGCTTAGAAAATGCCAAGGTTCCAACAGGCACAGCAAGAGATAGAAACTTCTTGACCCTCATGGGCAAGACCGAGGGGTCTGGGGGTCTTGTCTCACGTGCAAACTGGACGATGAGCTTCAGGAAGACGACGAAGGCACTGTCATGCTTTTGAACTTGGGACAGCATAGACAGGTCGTTGTTACGCATGAACCCAGGTAAATTAAACTTTTCATGTCGCAAGTTTGCGAAATGTCGACTTCGGAAGACGTCGGCTAGATGAGTCAAAGTCGGAGAAACGTCGTCCAATTTCCAGTGACATCGGCTCCATAGTTGAAAACAACGTCGCACAACAGTGCCGATGTACTGATCACGCTTGGCCTTACTCTCTTCCTGAAGTGCAGCATCACGGACTTTGTTTTCGACGAGACAAATTGTTTTCAGGGCCTTGGTGACGATTTTCCACGCGCCCGGAGCCTGAGGGGAAGATACTGTAGACCCATGCAACGAGAACTGGGACAGCGCACAAAGACTGGACACCGTTGACCATATCCACTCACTAACCTGCAGATGGGTAGCGCCAACCGGCTCCGATAATATGTCTCGTTCCACGATTTGCCAGAAGGGATGGAGGCCACTATTGGAACCTCGCGCCGTTTCTCGGAACGTATCAGCAACATGGAAGACACATGTCCACAACTCAACAGTGCGAGTAGCAATTGTCACAGTCTCGAAAGGGCCGCTCTCCGGGATTGAAGCCATGCTGTGCTGCAGACCGTATTGGGATAAACATTGAACTAAGCGAGATATTGACGTTAGTAGCGGGTTGTTATCTTCTGGAGCAAGAGGCAAGCGAAAACCGAGGCGAACGGACCATTCGACAGCTAACCAGCAAAGATTCAATGCGGGAATCTCCGTTGACGCCGCGATGAATTCTGGAGCGCGCGTCATTTCCAAGAGCCGGCTAATCTCGTCTTGGACAGCCGCTCGTAGGCCTGCATTATCCTCCGCGCCGATACGGAGTTGCCGAGACAGCTGAAGAGACGCTGTACGTGCTAGACCATTCCATCCTTTGATCGTTACGTCACCATCCATGTCGGGTATGTCGACGGCAAAGTTAAACAGACCTTCCCATATCTTTGGAAGCACGTCAGCGAACTGAGAAATAGACATGTCTGGGGCGAGGGTAATTCCCTGGAAGGAGTAATGCGTTGGGTCGGGAACTTGCGAGTCGAGCGACTGACAGTGCATTAGCTCAAAAAGCCACCCTTTCCCAACATAGCTATCCCGTGCAAAGGAGATACCTTGGGATAGGAGCGGTACGTCCACAGGGAACTTTGTCGGACGACCTTGATGACTCGAACCATGCTGGGAACCGCCGATTTCGATCTGCGGTTCATGGTCATAAAAGGCGGATGGGCGCGGTTTGTGCTGAAGAGCATCTGCTCTACGATTGACACCACTTTGTGAAGATGGCGCTAATGCATTGTTGAAATCCTCATCGGTCAAGTCGACGTTAAGTGATACGTTGTAGGATCGTTTTCCGGATCCGTTCGCTATCCTGGTACCCTTGGCTGCCGTAAAAATATATAGTCCATTCTTGTCCCGACGCTGTTCTTTCCTTTTCTTCTTCTCCTTGGCCACCTTTTCGGTGTCTCTGCACTGCACTCGAGGCTCGTCGTTCCCATCAGAAGCCGAAGGTTCCACAGCGGAGTCAGACGATCGGTAGGCAAGCCTGTGTCGTGAGGATGCAAGCTTCTCTGATTGGTGAAAAGTCAGCTTAGTCTGACGTTCACGTCCCTTTCCGCTGCTCCGATGTCCCGTAGCAGAATGATATACCGATGATGATCGGTGTTTTCTACTTGTAGGCTGAATCCCCGTAGACGAAGCTGGATGACGCTTTCTTGACTTTTTGGGCCTCTGCCTTTCACCATCAAGCATGCAGTCAATAACGTCCTTCTCTTTGAGGATGTCTCTCCTCTTGGGCTGAGAAAATGGTCGTTGTCCAGTATGTCTGTAATCGTCCCCATGGAAGACTTCGTCATCCGACGTATCTGATATCTCGATAACGTCTAGCGCAGCATGCACGGTCTCGAAGTCAAATAAGTCGTCGTCAACAATGCGAGGTACATCATCATCGCCGCCGCCGTTGTCATTGTCCCTGTCACTTCCACTTTTTGGAACGTGCGATTTCTCATCTGAACTCTCCGAGTCCCCGAGAATTTGTCTGTTCGACCGCGGCTCCTTGGCTATCCTAGAACGGCTTTGTCCTGGAAGGATATTGACTTCCTCTGCCTCTCTACCTGATGATACAGGAGAACTTTGGCGCCGGAATTTGCGGCCCTTGGCAGCAGTATTTCGCTCGCCAAATTTTCCCAACATGAAAGCCGGGTACATTCGTTTGAGAACTTTCATTCGTTTTCGGTCTTCTGAGTTTAAGTCACCTTCTGAATCGCTGCCACTGGGAGAAGCATTCTGATCTGGGGTAGGTTCGTTATCAGGAGATTGTGAACGACCAACAGGATCATCTTCGATGACAATTGGAGCGTCGTACGTGTTGGATGGCATTGGTTCGCCATCATTGAACAAGTCAGGAGCACTTGGGGCTGGGGAAGACCTGGTAGACGCCATAGAATGGGGTGGCGGGAAGGTAGAGTGTGGGTCAGCGCGACTGGGCGACAGCGATCGCACGACTTTGTATAGCGATGATGGTATCGGAAGATCAGCCTATGGCATAAATTAGGTTAAAGTCTTCCAGCACTTGGGAAGAGCACTTCACCACGATGTCAGTGCTTGTGTGTCGCGAAACCGATGGTTCATTGACCCGCTTCTCTCGGCGCTCTTCATCGGCTGCAGCTGCCTCCCTTTTTTCACGAGCCTTCCTTTCTCTCTCCACTCTCTTCCACTCTCTGCGGGTCGCGCGCATCTCCTTGTCTTCATCGTCCGAACTAGACAGTTGATCAGGCAATCCTAACCGTGAAATGTGTTCTGGACTCCGACTCCAGGTTTCCTTTCGATGATGCTCCGTATGTACGTATTCCTGATCCTGAGTCTCTTCTTCATAATGTTCTTCGCGAGTTCTGTGGTGATGGTCGCCGCGACGGGGGCTTCTCATCTTGACGATGGCGTCTGGGTTGTCACGTAGTTGATTCTGGTAGAGCGCTTTGTCATATTCATACGGTTTGACTTGACGAATACTTCGAGTACGGAAAGAATAGCGGGACTCGTTCTGAGCGAGATTGAAGCCTTCGCGCTCAAGAGCTTCGCGTTCTTCGGGGAGTATGACTGGCGGTGAATGTGGAGAGCGAGGAGAAGAAACATTTTTTGGAGGACTGGAACGGTTGGTCCTTGGCGACGAGGTAGGAGTGAGAGAAGACAACGGCATGTTTGGTTCAGGAGGATTCTGAGGTGAAAACTGGGATAGACCGTCAAGATCGTCATGGAAGGTTCCTGTGTTAATCGAAGTGGAACACGGAGGAGTCGACGTTGAAGCTTCGGGGGATTGGGAAAAAGTGGCACGGAATTTAGGCTGTGGACTATGTAGTGGTAACTTTGGCAGACCAGGTGCAGGAGCTGACGAGGGAGGTGTCGATGGACGACGATGTACATTCAAGGATAAAGGAGAAGATGAGAATAGGCGTTGGTTTGCTTGGGAGCTACTAGCCATTGGCCCGGGGGATGGAGTCTCATAACTGTGGAGAAAATCCAAAGGGTCCTGTGAATCTTCTGGCCCAGCACTTATATCTTCCTCTGCTTCAAAATGTTGTCCAGACGCACCAGAATCCAGAGTTTCCCTTTGACTTGTATCCAATATATGTTGAAGAAGGGGTGAAGAAGGGCTCGAAAGTCGCTTAGGAGCAAGTCGAAAGGTAGACCTTTGTAAAGGGCTTGGCCCTGCAGCGAGCACTGAAACAACAGGGCCACCATGTGATAGCTATTATAGTATTAGCCATATAAAATCGCCCAACAGTGGGTTCACCAACCTTTGTACGTTTCCTTGGAGGGCTGTTCAAGTTCGACTCTTTATTCGCAGCGGTGACGACCTTAGGAGATATCCAAGTACGCCGCGCAAAAGCAGCAAGCTCTTCCAACTCCTCCGGATCTGAAGTTTCTACCACTTCGTCGTCTGTCATGGACTTAAGTTATTGAGACCCGGTCGCGGCTCGCGATGCATATAGGTTGTGTAGTGTGACGTGGAAGAAGTCACGTAAAACGCGATGGCACGTGATGTGACACTCGAGTGCTTTGAAATTGAAGGAGTTTGCAAGTACCAATTTATACAGACACTGCTGGGGCCGGTTCCTTTTTGGCATGGAAATAGACATTCTGGAAATGTTGAGTGAACAAGGGAGGCAGTTGTTCAAAGTCAATGCTTAGATGTCTTGAGTCTATGTCTCACCTTGTTTTGTCTTCATTTCAAAGTCAATCATCTTTTCATCATTCACATCTCACTTACAGATTCTTGCCACTCATCTTCACTAGTATAAATAGATAGAGTGAGCAGTGAGCACTCTTGTCCTTGCACTTACTTCTCACATACACAGTACATTACTGTATTTTCTTCTGCATAATGTGGCTTCTAGAACTACACTTCAGAACTTGTTACAATTTTTTCCTTTTCTCTTTGCTGTAACCCCTATTTATGCTTAGTCAGGGCACCTATACCAGTGCTTAGGACTGTGAGACCAGCTTAGTCATCACAACAAGCCAAGTCTGTCATTGTCTTTCAATGTGACAACAACACTTGATGATGCACAACAGTCCTTTTGTAGATAGTAATGATGCTCAAAGACAATGAGCACAATGACTTGGACAGACACAATAAGTAGCAGTATATTTATCTTAATGAACAAGTAGTATATAAGTAGGATAGCTCTCGCTGTATAACCCCAGCTTTGAGCTAAAGTTTATTTATATCACCTTACTCTTGAGCTTTCTTGCAAAGGCCTTGAAGCATATTAGTCAATAGGACACAACAAAGTGAACTCTAGTGTGACTGTACAAATATGATACAATACTAGTTTATCATGTGTTTTGATCACATGTGACTTGAGTCTAACAATTAGCTCAAAGCTTCTGCTTCTCTTTCCTTACACACAATAAGTGCAAAGAAAACCAAATGCTACCTGCACAAACTACAACCTCCAATTTGACAGATGACTTCTTTAAACTATTAGCAGCCATCATAGAGATGCTTTTAAGGCTTTTGGCAATCATCCAACTTTATTAAAGATGCCAATCAGTCACTGCCTATATAGTCTGGCACTATCAAGCATTCCAACAGATCCAACAGATCCTCTAAAATGTCACATCCAACTTTCCCCTCCACAATATCCCTCTCTTTATCTGAAACTCCTTCCAGCCTCTGTCAGGAGCCATACCTAAAGTCAGGCCTAGCAGAATAAATCTGTAGGATTCTAAGAAAGAAAAAGAATATTGATATTCCCTCTGAGCTCAGCTCAGTAACAGAAGAAACAACCTACATCTCATGGGATTCAGAAACCCATGGGTTCTGCTAGGGTTTTCTCTAGTCTCAAACTATGAGGACCAGAACCTCCCTGATGACTTCTTCAATGATGAGCCATTCCCTGACTCTTCCACAGCCTCAATCAAGCACAGGATTGAAAACCATGCTAGAGACTCCTTTGATACCACTAGAATGGCTTCAGGACTCTAATCCACCTCATCTATGGACTCCAGACACAATTTATTATATGTAACTCTGGAGTTGAGTCCAAACCTCTCTGAGCATGAGGATCTATACACTGAAGACATGGAGCTAGGAAGGGGATATATATTCTAAAGACCAACTGTTCAAAACAAAATTGACTACTACACCAGAGATTTTACTGAAGAAATATGCACAGCAGAAGAGCAGGCTGATCTTGACTAAGCTGAGGCTGAGCAAGTCTGAAGGCAGAACCTACATGATGAAGAGCAGTATGACTGTCAGTTTAAGTAGTGACAGCAAAAACTTGAAGCTGTTATATAGAGATCTGCAAGCCCCACATGGTACAGACTCTGAACTGAGTCTGAGCCCTCTCTATTCCAAGAGTCCAGCACTCCCACCAGTACTGACCTGTGGGTAGGATTAGCTGAAGTCATTACCACTAGCAAAGCTAGGCAGAACACTTATTCTCCTACTAGAAGAGAGTGTAGTTCTTTCACCCTTGCTGACACAGATATCAGTCTCTCTCATACTAACTCCATACTTGATGCCTACAGGCTTTAAGTCCCTCTACATCTCTGATAGGAGGCTTTGAAGATTTTTCAGAGGAAGAATCATGGCCCTCTTTCTTAATCTAAGATTCTATCGAAACTTCTGCCAATATTGCCATGAATTGGAGGAGCACAGAGTGCAAGGCAGCCACTAAAGCAACACTGACATCAGTATCAGATCCATTGAGCAGCCTTCTGCTCAACCCAGTCCTAGTACTCTCAATAACAATGATGACCAGCTCTCTGGTGACCATCCATCTCCTGGTCCCTCCAACTTATGATCTATCTGATGACTATCTTGTTGAGGACAGTGAAAAAGAGGAGAAAGATGTGGATGGGAATGAGGAGAGGATTTGGGACATCTCTCTTAAGTGGGAGCAATAAGAATACTCAGAGGAAGAAACTGACAAAGAAGCACTGGTTGAAGAAATACAATGAACTAGAGAGAAGGAATATGAGGAACTGTATAGAGAGAGAGTAGCCTTTTTATGGAGGGATGCTCAGTGGTTAGCCTTGAACATAGAACAAAAGTATATTTATTCAGATAACAATAAGTGGCAGGATATTTTGCAATATTCTACCACTGAATATGCTATTAACCTGTATAACCAAAGGCATCTAGAAGATCAACTTGGCAAACTGCCAAAGTACAAATCAAAGTTTGACATCCAGCCAATGCCATAGACACTCTCCATGAACCTGAAACATGCTATCTATATGGCATCATCTATCTGAATCAACACCAGTCAATATTTGTACTTAACTCTCTTGATCCAAACATCAGCAACTTAGTTCTCCTGATCTTAACCTCAGCTGACCACCCAACCTATTGGATTCTGAAACATATAGACTGGCAAGGGCAGCTAACTCCTTGGCAGACAACCACCACCAGATAAAGCTGAAGGCAGCAGAAAAAAAACTGGTCAAGAATGATTCCAAGGCCATCTGACTAGGATTTACTATATAAAATAGAGTGATTGTGCAAAAAAAAGTAGCACCCATAGGGAGTCCCATTGCAGACAACAACTCTTTCCACTCATTCTCTGGACCACCAACCAAATGGTGGTGAACCCTCTTTGGTCAGTAGCTAAACTCAATAGAGGCTCTATTTAAAAATGCTGCCATTCTACAATGTCATTCTGATCTATTACAGAAACTCTGCCCTTTCAAAAGTGCTTCTGATGACATTGATAGATTTCTGATTGACTGTAAACAATACTTTGAAGTGTATATCACCTTCCTCAGAACTGACATAAACTACATCACCTTCATGTTCTCATATTTCAAAGACAAGGCCAAAACATGGTGGATCTTAATCTTCTCAAACTTTTTTTCTGCAATCTGAAAACACTATCAATTACTCTCATGATCAGTATTCAAACAGATGCTTACTGACAAATTTATTGATTCAGCAGTGCAAAAAGTTCACAAGACAAAGATCAAGGAGTATAAAATGGGCAATAAGTTGGCCACTGAATACTTTGATGAATTGGAACAACTTGCAAAGCTTGTCAGAATCTGAGACAACATTGACAATAATGGAAGAATGGTCAAAGCACTCAAATAGGATGCTCTATCATCCTATATCAAGATGATATCAGATATCAGAATGAACATTCTGAAGGGATATGATGCATAGTAGAAACATGTTATCAAGATGTACAAGGAATGGCAGCATCAGAAGGCAGAACAGATAAACCTACAGAAATACCATAAACTAATCCAGCTGATGAATTTGAAGCCTGGCAGTCAGACCAGCAAAACCAATACACTGTTGACAACTAATGCCCTTTTCTATGGAACATAGAAGACAGGGACAGAGACCACATACACTGAGAGTGAGAAACCAATAAATATTGATTGACTAAAAAAAAAAGAAAAATATTTCAATTGTGGCTAAAAGAGTCACATGTCAAAGGACTGCCTGAAGAAGAAATGAATGCACAAGAACATCTGGATGCAGATTGCCAAACTGCAGAAGGAAGCAGAGAAGCTCAGCATGGAAATGAAGATAGAAGAAGTAAAAGATAGAGCCAACTAGTGTGCAATTCCACTAGATCAGCCAAAGGACTTTATAGTGTGCAACAAACAGCTGCTGGATAGACTGATAGTATCTCTATAGTAACCCCTATGTTTAAATTATGCATGCATTTGAATATACTCAAACCCTCTACTGCTATGCACACCAAAGAATTATCTACAACAAAAACTCAACTGCCTATGAGCTGAACAGAGAGAGAGACCCCCACTAGATAGCTCAAGCCATTCAATATCAAATAGACCTGGAGAGCCATCAAGGATGCCAGAACAGAAGAGGAAGCCAAGGCTGTGCTCAGGAACTGGGTACACAAGACTAGAGCTAAAGAAGTGATTGATAAAATGGTGAAAGGAATGTGGAAAGCCAAGTGATGCTGAGCCCTGGAATGGCTTGATGAACTACACAGACTCTGAAGATATGTCTGATGAACCAAGACTCTGGACTGAGACTTGACCATCAAGGCCCAGATTGAAATGCTCACTAATCAGTTCACACATACAGTGACAGCTCTGATCAACAGCAGCTGTACTAGCAGTTCTATCAATTGTGCTTTCATTGACAAGCACAAATTACCAACTAGAGCTATCACAGCCTCAATCTCTGTGTACAATGCTGATGGAATGAAGAACCAAGCTGGCTCAATTACTGAGTTTGTTGAGTTACAACTCACTATCAGTGATCACTCAGAAAGGATTGATTTAGCTATCACTGATCTAAAAACCAAGAAAGTATTTCTAAAGCATGATTGGCTCATATATCATAACCTGCTGATTAATTAAAAGACCAAATAGATCATGTTCATATGATATAAGTGTTGGAAGATTCTGTTTGAACTACTTGATGAGGACTCTGAAGATCAATGAGATGAAGAGATGGAAGATGGTGAAATCATCCTCACTATCAACATACAGCAGGTATTGTACATCCAGATGATATATCATGCCAATGACCTAGCTGCTAAAGCTGTTAGATCCAAGCATCACATGAGCAGAAACATATGATAAACAGAAGTCTCCTCACACTTTGAGAGATCAACTGAGTCCACTGATGCATATTCTAATCAATGTGTTACAAGGCCTTAGGATCAGCTCGAGTATAGAATGGTGTAAGAATAAACTTTAGCTCGAAGCTGAGGATTTATCAGCAAGAGCAAGCCTCCTTAAATGCTGTACAGTTTATGACTATTAATAATACTACCTATTGTATATCATCATGTCCTTTGTGTCCATTGTCCTTGGGCATTGTTACTGTACATAAAAGGTTGATTGTGTATTGTCAGCACAATGTATTGTATTGAAAGACAATGACCAACTTGTTCTAGTTGTGATGACTAAGCTTTATCTCATGGCCTTAAGCACTTGTTGTAGATGCCCTGACTAAGTATAAATAGGGGTTAATCATAGAAAAGGACTAGAATAAAGGAAAAATTATAACATTACCTCCTCCTTAAGACTATCATTCTGATGGCTTAATTTAGAGATAATTTATAGGCCTTAATAGTGTCATCTGCATTCATCCATTTCTCATTTACTCATTGGTTAGATTCTAGGCTGTATTCCTTCCAACTGACCAAGTAATCAACTGTCATTGTTATGCTGCCACTATATGCTTTTACTTTTTGTAATTTGTGATGTAGTATCTGATTGATTTCATAGTGTTTTTCATCATCGATCAGGTCAGATGGAGGCAGGGATAGTTGTTGTTGATTTAGGAATGCAAGTGCAATATATAGAGTTAATAGTGCTTTGTTAAATATATTATAAATCTGCCAATGCTTTAGAAGATGGAGGCAATATGCAGAGGCCCCTATTTTAGTAGTTATAAAGAAAGTGTCAGTGCATTTATCATTGAGTTTGCACTTTGGTTATAGGAGGTGAAGGTTGGTCATATCCAGCCATACTTTGTCATGGACCAAATAGTTGTGTGCAAGTTGTCAGTGTCAATCATATTGGGCTTTTATAGCAGAGACTGCTTTATTAAGGGTGTTTTTGGTTTCAGTGTGGATCTTCACCATGGTAGTGGCAAAGTCCATTGATATGAGGGTTGTGGTGTGTGTTTGTTTGGTTTGAGCAATATTGGGATATTGATCATAATTGATGAAGAATGGCATTTTGCCAGTTGTGGAGTGAATTTGGTTGTTATACTGGAAGGCCATGAGCACCAACTATTCTGTCTAATCATCCTGTCTGTAGTTGATAAAAAGTCAAAGGTATTTTTTGACTTCTTAGTTTGCTTATTCTATTTGCCCATCAGTTTGTGGATGATAGGTGATAGATGTATTTTATCTGATGTTAAAAAGTCAGTATAAGTCATTGAGGAACTTAGAGATGAATTGTGGGCCTCTGTCCAAAATGACTACTTGTGGCATGCCATATTTGCTATAGATCTCATCATGAAGGATTTTTGCCCAGCCCTCTAATATGAGTTCTATAGAGCATGTGATAGGAATGATCACCTTCAAAAACTGATTGACAATGACAATAATAGCATTATAACTATTGCATTCTGGTAACTCAGTGACCATGTCTATAGAGATGTGAGTCTGTGAGGCTGTTGGCACTTCATTCAGATGAAGGGGAGCTACTTGTGGTTGTGTGAATGCCTTTCCCCACTGGCAGATTTTGCAGGCTTTGACATATTGGTTAATGTCATTACCCAGTTTAGACCATCAGTATTCCTGTAATATGAGCTCCTTTGTCTTAGTGATGCCTGGGTGTCTAGCAGTTATATGATCATAGCAGATGGCAATGATTTCATTCTATAGTATTTGATCTCTCGAGATATAGATTCATCTATCATAGTGAATCATTCTCCCTTTCTTTGTCATCTCACACTCATAGTTAAGCGATAGAGCTACCCATTGATTCCATTTGCTCATGTCTCTCATGGCACTTTTGATCTTTTCATGAATTTCCTCTTTTGTTGACATTATCATGGCTCAGAAGTGCTTGGGCCTTAATAATGTCACTCTCTCATTGTCATGTCCTCCTTGATCATGATCAGCTCATCAAATAAGGAGGTCAGCCTTCTTGTTGGCTGTCCCTGCTTTATGATATAGGGTGCATTGATATTGACTGAGTTCTGTTACTCATCTGGCTTGTCTTTAATTTAGCTTCTGAGGTTGTCAGAAATATTGGAGATTCTGATGGTCTATCTAGATTTTGAATACCTCTGTGGCCCTGATCAGATAGTGTCTCCACTCTTCTAGAGTGAGCATTATGATGAGCAGCTCTTTATCATAGATCTTATAGTTTTGCTCTGTGGTTGAGAGGGCCTTAGAAAGGAAGGCTACAGGTCACCATTTTTCCTTCTGTTATTGGAATAAAATGGCACCAATAGTCCCCTCACTAGAATTGGCCTCTACTTGGAATTTCTCTTCTTGCATTAGAATGGCAAGAACTATGTTCTTGGCCAGCCACTTCTTGAGGTTGTTGAAAGCAGCCTGTTGAGAAGGATCTCATATCTAAGGAGCATTCCTGGTGAGTTGTGTCATAGGTTATACTACTTTGCTGTAGTCTTGAATGAATCATTGGTAAAAGTTTGTGAACTCTAAAAAGGACTAGAGTTCCTTTTTCTTGATGGGCTCTGGCCATTTAGTGATACTTGTGACCTTAACAGGATTCATTCATATACTTCCTTCACTGATGATTACTCTGAGATATTTGGTTTTGAGCACCTTGAACTCACACTTCTTCACTTTGAGGAACAACTTATGTTTTCTCATCAAGGCTAGCACTTGTCATACTAGCCTCCAATGTTCCTCCCTAGTCTTTGACATAATTAGGATGTCATCGAGATCGATGGTAATCTTCTTAGTGGAGATGAGGTCTTTAAAGATGTCATTCATCATCCATTAAAACATGGTGAGGGAGTTGGTGAGTCCAAAGAACATTACAGTTGGTTTAAACAGCCCCTGGTTGGTTCAGAAGGCCACTTTTCACTTGTCACCCTCCTTGATCTGTATATTGTTATACCCTCACTGGATGTCCAGCTTTATATAATATTTGGTGCCCCTTAGCTTATCCATCAATTCTGATATTAAGAGGAGGAGATAGCAATTTTTAATCATCATCTTGTTAAGCTTTTAATAGTCTTGGACCAGACAGAGTTTGTCATTCTTCTTTTTGATGAAGAAGAATGGCGATACCATGGAGGATTTTGATGGTCAGATCCTTCTGCTGGTTAGATTCTCATTGAGGAACTTGTCAAGTTTCTGTTGTTCATTGTTTCCAAGTGGGTAGGTCTTGCAATTGAGGTTGGCATTGGGAATCAGCTCAATGGCATGATCTCAGGGCTTGGGTTTAGGGAGCTCATCAAAACTCTCCTTTTCGAAGAGGTCCCTGTAGTCTTGCATCCATTTGGGTACCATTTCTTCAAACATCCTTTCTCTCTTCTGTTCATTGGCTCTGGTGGCAAGGTTGTTGGCATAATGCACTGCTCAGATATTTATTTTGCATTGCAGGTCAATGGTGAGAATTGTCTCCCTGTTCTCCATCTCTTCATTCCAGTGCTCTTTGGAATCTGCATCTAGTAGTTCAAATAGTAACTTCTGGCATTTACATCAGGCAAATGTTATCTTCCTGGTTTTCCAGTTAATTAGTGGGTTGTGTCTAATTAACCAGTCATGTCTGAGGAAGATCTTCTTTGTTCTGAGATTGGTGACTGCTGAGTCAATTCACTCAGAATGATCTCTGATCATAAGTCATAATTTGACAAACTCAGTGATGGAATTGGCTTGGTTTTTTGTGCCATTGGCATTATATACTAGTATGAATGTGATAGTAGCTCTGGTCAGGAGATGGTGCTTGTCAACAAAAGCCCAATTGATGGAACTGCTGGTACAACCACTATCAATTAGGGCTGTTATGGCATACATGGTTTGAGACATGAGAGTTTCAATTTGAGTTTTAGCCAGTAGACCTTGTTCTGGAGTTTTGGACTATCAAATAAACTTTCCAGACCCTCAGAGTTCATTGAGCCATTCCAGGGCATGGCAGTGCTTGGCCTTTCTGATTCCTTCAATAGTATCATCAACAACCTCTTTGACTCATGTTTTATGGATCTAATTTCAAAGTACAGCTTTAGCTGCTTCCTCCATTTTGGCATCTTTAATAGCTCACCAGGTCCATTCAGTGCTGAATGGCTGGAGCCAATTGTCAGAGCTCTCTGCCCTTGTTTGGCCTGTGGGTGTTTGAGTTGCTTTCTGCAATTTATTAGTGTGTAGAGCAGATAATCGGAGTATATTTGAATGCTTATATAAGTTAGATATAGGGGTAACTACAGAGGTACTATCAGTCCAACTAGCAGCTATTATTGACACACCATGAAAGTCTTTGGCTGACTCAGTGGAATCACTCACTGGTCAGCCCCATCTTTTACTTCCTTCACCTTTATACTCATACCAAGCTCTTCTTCTTCTTTCTGTAGTTTGGCAATCTGGGTGCAGATATCTTCTTGAGTTCACTTCTTCTTTGGGCAGTCTTTGGCCATATGGTCTTTCTGCCCACAGTTGAAGCACTTCTCTTCTTTTTTCATTCAGTCAATATTTATGAGCTTCCTTGCTCCTATGTATGTCATTCCTGTTTCTGTCTTCTGCATGCTATAGGTTGAGGCCATCAAGGATCCTGATGATTTCTCAGCAGTTGTCTCCAATGATTTGGAGTTATTTAGGGTTGACAGAGTTGATTTCTTCAAGTAGTCTTGCAGGGTCAACTGTTTGTTATGATTTTCCAACTCTTCTCCCTTTTTTCTTCCTTTTAACCCCTATTTCGACTTAGTCAGGGCATCTAGTCTAGTGTTTAGCATCATGGGGAATAAGCTTAGTCATCACAAATGGCTAGACTATTATTCTTTAGAAACCTATAGTAACACATGACGAACACAATCTCCCTTTTATATATGGTAACAATGCCCAAGGACAAACAGCATAAATGACAAGGACTCCACAATAAGACCAAGTATTATTAGATCCTCATGTACAGTATTTAAAGGAGCTCGCTCTTGCTGGGATACCCCAGCTTTGAGCTAAAGTTTACAATTATACTATTCTACTCTTGAGCCAGCACTGTGGCCTTGTGACACACTGACCTGAAGACACAATCAGTGGATTCAGGTGATCCCTCGAAGTGTGAAGGGACATCTGTCTATCATGTGTTTAGGTTCACATGATGCTTGGGTCTAACACTGTTCCACTTTCTGTCTTTGTCACTCCTTATACATCTTGATGATTTGCTCTTTTTATTTGTTATAGCCTACTGACATCAGGGCTTTGATGCTGATAGCTGAGATCATTATGATGTATGAGGAGAAGACTCCTCTCTTGAGAGTCTTGACCATTCATCCATCATTAGCTGTATCATTCTAAATACCAGCAAGCTTTGTGAGTGTTAGGAACATGCCAATCGAGTAGGCTTGAGTGCATGTGCAGAGTCCAGCAGAGTGCATGGGCATCGACAAAGCTATTGGCAACATCATCTTTGAGTCAGAGCCTAAGGATCTGGATGGACAGAACAGAGTTCTGTCAGAGAAGCAAAACAGGAATATCCTTTGGAGTGGAGTCCGATGGATGAGGTAGAGAGGATTTGAAGTGAGTGTGAAGTGTAAATGGCTTATCCAAGTTGATATTTGAACTGAGTAGTTACAGTGATATACATGGCTTTATATACTAATGGTAGCTAATTCCGAGTTGGATTCTATTGGGTTCCAGTGTCAATATTTGCTATCAAGTTCAGGGTCTAGATATTACAATGTGAAACACAGATGTGAAATGATAATAGTGAAATAAAATTAATAGGTAATGGGAAGCAGCCAGAGTCTAGTGGGTAGTGTGATTGAATTTGTGGTTGGTTGGAGTGATATGGAGGCTGGCAGCATGCGCATAACAGTGAGCCATTCTAGCTTATCAAAATAGTTGGTTGCTGCCTTGTCTCTCATCTTATAATCTTTGATCTTCTATTTGTATACTTCTTGTACTGCTGGATCAATAAACTTATTATGTAGTATCTGTTTGAAGACTGGCCATGAGAGATATCAGTAGTGCTTCTGAGTGGATGATCAGAAATTTGGGGAGATGAGAATCCACCATGTCTTGGCTTTTTCTTCCAGGTATAAGATGGTGAACATGACTTTGTTCATGTCCATTCTGAGGTATCTGATATATACCTTGAAATATTGTTCACAGTTGACTAAAAATTGATTGATGTTATCAGGTGCTCCTTTAAAAGGGTGGAGCTTTCATAATAGATCAGGTCTGCACTGCAGCACTGCTGCATTCTCAGGAAGGGGACTCATCAGGTTGAGCCATTCAGAGAAGGAGGATCATCACCACTCATCTGGTAGTCTCAGAAAGGAGTAAAAGGAGTTATCATCAGTGACAAGACTTTCTTAGAGGATAGCTTTTTTTTGAACAATGATGCCATCCTTTATGGTAAAGCCTAGTCATACTACTTCTGAGTCATCCCTGATTGGTTCCTTTCCAGTGCCACTTTCAGTGGCTTCATCAGATGGGGGCTGAGTCTCTAGGACTCAGCTTCCTTTGCCAATTCAAGAGTTCTGATATGAGTTCTGTGGGCCTGTCAGCTGAGGTTGGGATCAAGATAGCTGAGTTGTCATAGACTGAGAGGAAGTAGCAGAGTATAAAAAGGTGCTACAGATTGACAGAGCCATGTATACAGCTCATTTTAGGGTGATGGGTGGTGACCACAGTATTGGTTAGATTGTTTGTAGTGCCTGATACTCTGGTGGTCTGCTGATCAGATCCTCAGAGTGATTCTTGTTATACTGCTGAGCAGCATAATCAGTCACTGTATGTCACAAGATCTCTGTTCATTCATTAGGTTCTGAATAGGCATATAATTGTCCCATTCACAATGCCAATCAGTTATCATCATGCCATAAAAATGTTATCCCTCTGTTATACAGCTCCTGATACTCCTGTGTCCTTGCTCTTTGAATCTCCTTCTCCAGTGCTTCTTTATCTGTGTTTTCTGTAAGTCCATATGTGAGCTCTCTGTCTGCATGAGATGGTTTGCTACTCTCAGTTTCCTCATCCCCTTTGGGCTCATCAGACTCTTCCTCTTCCTCAAGAAGAGAAGTGGCAGGTGGGTTGTAGAAACTCTTCTTGCTCTCTGGTGGTCATACTGTCTTTGTTGATCCACTGCTCTGGCTGGGTGCTGAGCCCAGCAGTGGAGCCTAAAAAATCCAAGGTGTCAAGGTAGGTGACAGCAGATTGACTTTTGATGTCTGAGTTGTATCAATTTCCACCTGCTGCTCATGCTGCTGCCACTCTCTCATGATAGAGGTGAATGTTTTGGCAGTATCTGTCATCAAGGAGCTGCCCAACCACTCAGCTTCTGAGGAATCCCCAGAGAGTACAGGCAGAGATGTGGACATTGTCAGGTACTCATAGTCTGTAGTGCTTGAGGATGGACTTGTCATCCTTGAAAGTGGTATTGGCACTAGGAGTTCATTGGAGAGGGGGATACTGGAGAGTTGAGGGATGTGAGACACTTCTTGGGACATTGTCCTGAGCTGGAGGAGCAATCTCATTGCTCTTGGTTCAGGCTTTGTCTGCCATGAGGACTTCTATGTTGGTCCAGAGTTCTGGAGCCCTGTTATATGCATGCTGCTGGCCTCTGTGTCACTCCAACCAACTATGAATGTAATCACAGAAACCTATCAGACTCTGGTCACTCCCTATTACCTATTAATTTCATTTTCACTATTATCATTTCACATCTGTATTTCACATTGTAATATCTAGACCCTGAACTCAGTAGCAAATATTGACATTAGAACCCAATAGAACCTGACTCAGAATTAGCTACCATTAGTATATAAAGCCATATATAACCATTGTAACTACTCAGTTTGAATATCAACTTGAATAAGCCATTTACACTTCACACTCACTTCAACTCCTCCTTACCTCATCCATCAGATTCCACTCTGAAGGATACTTCTGTTCATTTCTCCAACAGAACTCTGTTCTGTCCATTGAGATCTTTAGGCTCTGACTCAAGAGTAACATTGCTAATAGCTTTGTTAACACCTATGCACTCTGCTGGTCTCCATGCATGCATTCAAGCCTACTTGATTGGCATATTCCTAACAGTATATTCGAACTCAAATCCTTGAGTTAAAAATTTTATCATGTCCACCATATTTACCCAACCCACAGAAACCAATCCTGAACAAACCCAGCATACCCATCCAAACATGTTTTCTATGAAAGACATTCCAGCCTCTGCCTCAAAGAAACATCTCCACCACTTAGATCCATTTATTCTCTCTCAGAATCTGAACTCA
The DNA here is from genome assembly GCF_019112545.1 of Guyanagaster necrorhizus. NCBI lineage: Eukaryota > Fungi > Basidiomycota > Agaricomycetes > Agaricales > Physalacriaceae > Guyanagaster > Guyanagaster necrorhizus. Next base: position 226,721 of record NW_025064901.1, read on the forward strand.
AGGCCCTATAAGAGTTTATTGATGATAATCTATGCAATGAGTTCATTACTCTATCCTGCTCTCTGCATGGGGCTTTGATTCTATTTGTCAAGAAGAAGACCAGTGAACTTCAACTTTGCATCAATTACTGTGACCTAAACAAAATCTCCAAAAAAGATCACTACTCTCTTCCTCTCATTTCTGATCTCCTTGACTCTGCCCACTCTGCGCACATCTACACCAAGCTTGACCTTTGGCATGCCTACCATCTCATTTGCATAGCTAAGGAGGATGAATAGAAAACAGCCTTTCAGACCTGCTATAGTTTTTTTGAATGGCATGTCATGCCTTTTGGCCTCACAAATGCTTCAGCAGCATTCCAATGATTTGTGAACAATATATTCTCTGATATGCTCAACATATCAGTAGTAGTCTACCTCAATGACATCCTTATATGTTCTGACAATCCAGAAGATCACCAGAAACATGTTCATAAGATCTTATATAGGCTTAAAGCTAATAGACTCTACTGCAAAGATTCTAAATGTGAATTCAACTGGGACTCTATAGAGTACCTAAGCTACATCCTATCACCTGAAGGACTTTGCATGTCTGAAGAAAAAGTCAAGGCCATTGTTGACTGGCTGATGCCATGAAAAGTCAAGGATATCTAATTCTTTCTTGGCTTGGCCAACTTCTACCATTGCTTCATATATGGATATAGTGATATTATCATCCCCCTTACACAACTCACCTGCAAGGGAACTCTATGAAAATTTGATGACAAATGCTTAGCTGCCTTCAATGATTTGAAATAGGCCTTTACACATGCTCTCATCTTTACTCACTGAGTTTTCAATCAAAAGATAGTGATGAAAACTGATGCCTCTGATTATGCTATTGCAGCTATTCTCTCCATCTATCTTGAAGATGGCAAAATTCACCTAATTGCATTCTGCTCCTGGAGCCTCTACAATGTCAAACTCAACTATGACACCTATAACAAAGAGCTCCTGGCCATTTTTGAAGCTTTTAAACATTGGCAGCACTACTTTGAAGGCTTCACAGACTCCATCAATGTCATAACAGACTACAAGAACCTTGAATACTTTATCACCACTAAGATTTTAACCCACTGACAAGTCCACTGATTTGAATACCTATCTCAGTTCAACCTAGTAATCCAGTTCCAACCTGGAAAACTTGGTGGAAAACCAGATGCACTTACTAGATAATGGGACATCTACCCTAGAGAGAGAGATAGCCAATATGCTTAAGTCAATCTCCACAATTTCTGATTGGTGTTTATCCAAAAACAACTTTCTGCATCACTCCATGCAACCTACCTTGAAGGCTCTACTCTCTGAGCCAGTGCCATCATGGACATTGACAAGCTCCACATCGATATCAAACAAGCACAATCTTTTGACCCTACATCCTCTGTTAGACTAAGGCCACTTTGGAATTCTCTCCCTCTCAGTGATTCATTGATGAATCAGACATCCTCTACTTTAAAGGCTGCATCTATGCCTTAGAGTTCAGAGATCTCCATCTCTGTATACTACAGAACAATCACAACCATATCTTGGCAGACTATTTTGATCAAAATCAGACATTAGAGCTTGTCCAGCAGAATTACACCTGGCCAAAGATGCACAAATATGTTCAACACTATATTAAGTCCTGCACAGTTTGTGGATGCAACAAGGCACCTAGACACTGCCTCTATGGGTTACTCAAACCTCTACTGGTCCCTGAACAGCCATAGAATTCTATTTCCATAGATTTTATTGAACAACTACTGGACTCTAATAGATTTACTGCCATCTTAGTAGTCATAGACTGAGCTAGCAAGCAAGCCATCTTCATCTCCACTCATGACACCATTAACTCTGTGGAGCTCACCCAACTTTTCTTTATCCATGTGTTTTCCAAACATGGGGTACCCAGTCACATCACCTCAGATCATAGCTCTGAATTTATTTCCTAATTTACTCATGCCTTAGCCATAGCTCTTGACATAGAACTCCATCTTACTTCTGGTTACCATCCAGAGGCTGATAGACAAACTGAACAGACAAATCAAACTCTGGAACAGTATATCCACATTTACTGCTCCTACCAACAGGACAACTGGGACATCCTCCTACCCATTGCTGAGTTTGCATACAACAATGCCCCTAATATGTCCACTAGAATTTCTCTATTTTTCACCAATAAGGGCTACCACCCTAATATTACCATTCACTCTGAAAGGGACATTGCCTCTGCTCAGGCCTGAGACTTTGCAGTCAACCTTGATGAACTCCATCAAATATTAAAAGATGAAATCTCCAAGGCTCAGGCTTGCTATAAGATTCAAGTGGACAAGCATCAGATTTTGGTGCCTCCATTCACAGTGGGGGACAAGATCTACTTCAGTTTCAAACATATCAAAATCACCTGTCTGATCAAAAAATTCTCAGAGAAATACCTTGGCCCTTTCAAAATCATAGCCCAACTGGGTTCCCACTCCTTCATACTGAGGCTTCTGCTGGATCTCCAGTCTATTCACCCAGTCTTCCATATGTCACAATTAGAATCTGTAGAAGAAAACACCATCCTTAATCAAATCCAACTATTACTGCCTCCAGTTGAAGTTGACAGAGAAGAACATTTCAAAATAGCCTAAATTCTTGACTCCAAACTGGACCACTGGTTCTGCTGCCCACTGCTATACAAGATCCAGTGGCTAGGCTATGAAGGTACCAACAAAGAATTTGCTTAGTTACCAGCCTCTGAGTTCTCCACTGATGAATTCATTAAAGACTTCCACCATCAATACTCAGGCAAACCAGGACCCTTGTCCAAAGTTATTCAAACATCTCATTTCTAATACAATGCTATTCTGGACACCACTGGCACTCCACCTTACTATTTCAATTCTAACCACTAATTACCACTATTCAATCACCTCTTCTATATTTTCAAAGTCAAAAATCTTGCATTTATATTTTTTGTCTACTACCAACATCCAATGCCTTTTTTTATATATATTTTATACAAAATATTTTTATAAAGAAGTAAAATCTGAACTCTTCTCCTGCTCCTTCAACTCCTCTATATCCTCATCCAGCCTCTTCAATATCACTTCCTGAAGATTCTCCACCTCCTGATCTCTCTCATCTTTAAAAATCAGTCAGGCCTTCTTTCAGGCCTTCACCTCAGACTTCAAAAACAGCTCTGAAGGAGATGACATATCATCAGAACTGTAGTTGTCTTAAAGACCTACCATAGTACTATAAACATCTGCTACCTTGTCTGCCAACTCATCCACATGATGCATCAACTTGCATATCAATTTTGAAAGTTGGTGGAGACCAGCAGAGACCTTCATACTACTGATCATCTCACTTGCAGTGACACCTCAGTTGAATGAACAGATGGTCTTCTTAATCTTGCAATATGCACAAGTCTGCCCATACCTGGTGCCTTCAGTGGCTGAGTGTGCATAACAACAGGCACTATCTTGGTGACAGTGCACACAGCTTTCTGAGAACAAAAGCTAAGTCAAACTATACAAGAAAACTAAGACACTTACTTTCACTATCCAACAACTCTTTATCTTCTGCCAGTCCCACCACTTTCAACTTTGCCCACTTCTTGAGACTAGCAACCACATCTACCCCACTGCCATCCACTATGCTCCTTGATCTGAACTTGCATTTATGGCCCTTCTCTGCTGGATTCACTGCCTTCCTCTTCCCCTCTCACACTCTCTTTCTCCTCTTCAGAGTTCCTCCAGATTCTTCTGACTCATCATCTCCCTTGGTCCTCTTATCTTGCTCACCATCAGACTTCAGAGGCATATGGCCAGTCACCTTCTTGAAGTGAAGATCAGGGCCAGGACCAAACCATTCTGCCAGCACTTGATGCAGCCAAAAATCAATAGCCTCTGTGGGGGTTATCTGCAATCCATCCTCTATAACTATCCCCTTCTGCCCTACCTCTGAGACTGAAGCCCTCACCATAGCCTCCACAGCCTCCTTCTCCTCAGCCTCTCTCTGAACCACCTCTCTCAATGCCTCTTTCACCTCTTTAGCCCACCTCTCCATAGTCTGCTGGACCTTCTCTCTCTTCCTCTCCAATTTCTCCTTCTGCTCCCTTTTTCACACCTCCCAGGCCACATGGTCCACCCAGACCTTTTCCTCCTGCTCCCACTCCTCTTGCTATTTCAAATAGCTCTCTATAGCCTCTGCATATTCTTTTTCCATGGTCTGCCATTTCAAATGAAATAATTCATTGGTCTCTTCAGAGCCATTGGGGGTGAGTTCTCTCACCAAAGGCTCAGGAGTACACAAGTGATAATACACAGCAGGAGGTGATATAGTTAGGGTGATAGTGGTAGTATCTGACTAAGTTGCAAAAAATTCTCACAGCCACCAACAATCTTCCATGTGAATCCACCAGCCATCAGGATCTGCACTCTTGAGGGTAAGAATGCTAACAGGAGGATACTGTTACACACATGCTGCCAGCCTCTGTGTCACTTCAACTAACCATGAATATAATCACAAAAACCCACTGGACTCCAGCTGCTCCCTATTATCTATTAATTTTATTTTCACCATTATCATTTCACATCTGTATTTTATATTGTAATATCTAGACTCTGAACTCAATAGTGAATATTGACATTGAAACCCAATGAAACCTGACTCAGAATTAGCTACTATTAGTATATAAAGCCATGTATAACTATTATAACTACTCAGTTTGAATATCAACTTGAATAAGCCATCTATACTTCACACTCACTTTAACTCCTCCTTACCTCATCTATTGGATTCCACTCTGAAGGATACTCCTGTTCATTTCTCTAATGGAACTCCATTCTGTTCATCAAGATCTTTGGACTCCAACTCAAGAGTAATATTGCCAATAGCTTCATTAACACTCACACACTCTGCCAGTCTCTATATGTGCACTCAAGTCCACTCAATTAGCATGTTCTTAACAGGCCCAGAGGTCAGACTCAGTTGTGCTGGGTTCTCTGAATACTGAGGTTGAGAGAGAGCAGTCTGCCCATATTAGTGCAAGTACTAATGCAACCTCTAGTTGAAGTCTATATCAGTTAGAGACATTGGCCCTTTCCAGTCAAGCCTTTTTAGTGTTCTGCTGCTGCTTCTGATGCTGCCAATCATACTCAGTAGCCTCATTTACCTCCCTCCTTCTGTTAATGATGCACTTCTTAAGCTTGCTTTAGGCTGATTATAGGGTGTTTCACTGTCTTTGTTCCTTCTGTCAGAGGGCTTTATCATAATTGAATGGGATATTGAGGTCCCATATGGAGAATAAGCAGTGGATGATTTCATTTCAATTTTCTCAGATCTGCTGCTTGTCATTGAGTCTGTCTGAGGGGGCCCACTCCAACTCGGCACTGGTCCCAGTGGAGTGATGGCCTGAAGTACTGTGAGACTGGCTTCTAGATGATGCATGATGGGATCTCAGAGCCATCCAAGTGGCGTCAAGGGAATCTCTAGCATAGTTAGCAACCCCATGGGTTTGAGAGGTGCTGGAAGGATCAGAGAAGAGAGACTGTCTGAAGAAGTCCTCCAGAAGGTTCTCATCTTTGTGGTCAGAGATGGAGGCTGGGACTCATAGGTTTCTGAATCCTGCAACATGAGGATCACTGTTTCTGCTGATAGTTCTTCAAGAGGGGTATTTATGTCTTTCTTCTTCTTGAACATTCTCTTGATGTGGATGGTTAGGCTCAGCTTCAGGTGAGGGACTTATAATGGGCTGATGAAATGTTCTTTGGGATTTGGGGATATCATGTAGGAGGAGGTCCAGGGTTATGTTTTGTAATATATGTTGAATGTGTTGAAACTTGTTATAGTGTCTGATAGCCCAAGCAGTAATTGAATGGCATTCTTGGCACAGCTGAATGATCACCAACAATCTCAACAATATTCTGATGATAGATGCAAAGAGTTTGAAGAACTCTCAGTCAAAGTTTGGATCTGATATGTTGATAGAGGGCATTCAGTTTTCTCCACACTATAGTGTGTGAGGAAAGGAAAAAGAAAGCTTTAAGCTAATTGTTAGACTCAAGCATCATATAAGTAGAAACATGTGATAAACAGAAGTCTCCTTGCACTTTAGGAGATCAACTGAGTCTACTGATGCATATTCTGATTGATGTGTCACAAGGTTTTAGGATCAGCTTGAGTATAGAATGGTGTAGAAATAAACTTTAGCTCAAAGCTGAGGATTTACCAGTGAGAGTGAGCCTCCTTAAATACTGTACAGTTTATGACTATTAATAATACTACCTATTGTGTATCATCATATCCTTTGTGCCCATTGTTCTTGGGCATTGTTACTGTACATAAAAGGTTGATTGTGCATCATTGGTGCAATGTGTTGCATTGAAAGACAATGACTGACTTGTCCTAGTTGTGATGACTAAGCTTTGTCTCACAGCCTTAAGTACTTGTTGTAGATGCTCTGACTAAGCATAAATAGGGGTTAATCATAGAAAAAGACTAGAATAAAGGAAAAATTGTAACAAAAGCCAATGCTGAGAGAGAGAAGGTGTTTGAGAAAATGGTCTTTGAGTGGGCCTAAGACTATTAAGACTTATTTGACAAAGAAAGTTTTGACAAACTACTAGAGCTGAAGCCTTGGGACCATATGATTGAATTTATTCCAAATACCAATGCTAATCTCAACTGCAAAATCTACTCCTTCAGCAATCATGAACAACAGGAACTTGACAAGTTCCTAGACAAGAACCTTTTTAGCAGATGGATCTGACCCTTGAAGTCCCCAATGGCTTCATCATTCTTCTTCATTAAAAGGAAGGACAGCAAACTCTGACCAGTACAAGATTACCAGAAGCTAAATGAGATAACAATCAAGAATCATTATCTGCTCCCACTAATCTCTGAACTAATAGACAAGCTATGAGAGATGAAATATTACACCAAGCTGGATGTCAGATAGGAATACAATAATGTGCAGATCAAGAAAGGTAATGAATAGAAGACTGTATTTTGAATGAACTGAGGGCTCTTTGAGCCTATGGTAATGTTCTTCAGACTTATGAACTCTCTGGTGATCTTCCAATGGATGATGAATGACATTTTCAAAGACCTCATTGCTACTGGAAAGGTCATGATCTATCTGGATGATATTCTTATTATATCCAAAGATCACACAGAATATTGACAACTTGTCTGCCAAGTACTTGCACTTATAAGGAGGCACAAACTCTTTCTCAAAGCAGAGAAGTGTGAATTTGAAGTGTTAGAAATGGAATACCTCAGAGTCATCATCAGTGAAGGTGTTAGGAACATGCCAGTCAACTGGACTTCCATGCACATATGGAGACTGACAGAGTGCATAGGCATCAACAAAGCTATTAGCAACATCATCTTTGAGTTAGAGCCCAAGAATTTGGATAGACAAAACAGAGTTCTATCAGAGAAGTGAAGAGAAATATCCTTCAGATAAAATCCAATGAATGAGGTAGAGAGGAGTTGAAGTGAGCACAGAGTGTAGATGGCTATCCAAGTTGATATTTGAACTGAGTAATTACAATGATTATACATGGCTTTATATACTAATAGTAGCTAATTATGAGTCAGGTTCTATTGGGTTCTGATGTCAATATTTGTTACTGTGTTCAGGGTCTAGATATTACAATGTGAAATGTGGATGTGAAATAATAATGGTGAAAATGAAATTAATAGATAATAGGAGCAGTAAATGTAGATATATTATTCCAGAGTTTGGTTTGCTCATTTGGTTTGTCTATCAGCCTCCAGATGATAACTAGAAGTAAGATGGAGTTCCATATTAAGGGTGGTGGCTAGGGCATGAGTGAACTGAGAGACAAATTCAGAGTCACAATCAGATATGATGTGACTGGGTACTCTGTGTTTAGAGAAGACATGGATAAAAAAAAGTTAGGCAAGCTCTGCAGAGTTAATGGTGTTATGAGTGGAAATGAAGATGGCTTGCTTGCTAGCTCAGTCTATAACTACTAGGATGGCAGTAAATCTGTTGGAGTCAAGTAATTATTCAATGAAATCCATGGAAATAGAATCCTATGACCATTCAGAAACTGATAGAGATTTGAGTAACCTATAGAGGCAGTGTCTAGGTGTCTTATTGCACCCAAACTGTACAGGACTTAACATAGTGTTGAACATATTCATGCATCTTTTGCCAGATGTAGTCCTGCCAGATTAGTTCTAATGTCTGGTTTTGACCAAAGTGATCTACTAAGATGTGGTCATAACTGTTCTGTAGTATACAGAGACAGAGATCATCAGAGTCTGAGACATAGATGTGGCCTTCAAAGTGAAGGATGTTGGATTCATCAATGGACCACTGAGAGAGAGAGGATTCAGAAGTGGCCTTGGCTTAGTAGAGGCTGTTGGAGGATATAGGGTCATGTTATGATTTTTTCTTTAATTTCTCTTTTCAACAGATAACCTCTATTTATGCTTAGTCAGGGCATCTAAACAAGCACTTAAAACTATGAGATGAAGCTTAGTCATCACAACTAGGCCAAGTTGGTCATTGTCTTTTGATGCAACAGCATTGTCCAATGATGCACAATCAGTCTTTTATGTACAGTAATGATGCCCAAGGATAATAGGCACAAAGGATGCAGCAACACACAATAAGTAGTAGTATAATTAGCTTAGACTTGTACAGTATTTAAGGAGGCTTGCTCTTGCTGGAAACCCCAGCTTCAAGCTAAAGTTTATTTCTACACTATTTTATACTCAAGCTGATCCTAAGGCCTTGTGATATATCGATCAGAATACACATCAAGTGAACTCAGTCAATCACCTGAAGTGTGAGGTGACTTCTGTTTATCATGTGTTTCTGTTCATGTGATGCTTAGGTCTAACAGATCAGAGAATTGTGCTTGTTTGATATCAGTGTGGAGTTTGTTGATATCCATGATGGCACTAGCCTATAGGATGGGGCCTTTGAGATAGATTGCATGGAGTGATGTGAAAAGTTGTTTTTAGGTGAACACAGGTTGGAAATTGTAGAGGTTAACTTGGGCATATTGGCTATCTCCCTCTTTAGAGTAGACATTTCATTGTCTAGTGAGTGCATCTGGTTTTCCTCCAAGTTTTCCAGCATGGAACTAGATTACTAGATTGAACTGGGATAGGTATTCAAATCAGCAAACCTGTTGGCAGATTAGAATCTTAATGATAGTGAAGTATTCAAGGTTTTTATAGTCTGTTACAACATTGATAGAGTCTGCAGAGTCTTCAAGGTAGTGCTGCCAATGTTTAAAAGCTTCAAAAATAGCTAGAAGCTTCTTGTCATAAGTGTCATAGTTGAGTTCAGCATTGTGGAGGCTTTGGGAGTGGAAGGCAATGGGGTAAATTTCACTATCTTTAAGATAAATAAAGAGAATAGTTGCAATTGCATAATCAGAGGTGTCAGTTTCCACCACTATCTTTCAATCAGAGACCCAGTGGATAAGGATGAGAGCATGTGTAAAGGTCTGTTTTAACTCATTGAAGGTAGCCAAGCATTTGTCATCAAATTTCCATAGAGTTCTCTTGCAGGTGAGTCATGTAAGGGGAATAACAATATCACTATATTTGTATATGAAGTGATAGTAGAAGTTGGCAAAGCTAAGAAAAGATTGGATGTTCTTGACTTTTTGTGGCACTGGCCAGTCAACAATAGTCTTGACTTTCTTTAGACATGCAAAGTCTTTCAGATGATAGAATATAGCCTAGGTATTCTATGGAATCCCAGTTGAATTTACATTTGGAGCCTTTGCAATAGAGTCTATTAGCTCTAAGCCTGCATAAGACCTCACAAACATGTTTCTAGTGATCTTCTGAGTTGTTAGAATATATGAAATGTTGTCAAGGTAGACTACTACTGATATATCGAGCATATCAGAGAATATATCATTTACAAATTGTTAGAATGCCACTGGAGCATTTGTAAGGCTAAAAGGCATGATATGCCATTTGAAGAAGCTATAACAGATCCAGAAGGCTGTTTTCTATTTGTCTCCTTTAGCTATACAGATGAGATGGTAGACATGTCAAAGGTTAAGCTTAGTGTAGATATGTGTAGAGTAGATGGAGTCAAGGAGATTAGAAATGAGAGGAAGAGAGTAGCAATCCTTCTTAGAGATTTTGTTTAGGCTATAGTAGTCAATATAAAGTTGGAGTTCACTGGTCTTCTTGATAAATAGGACCAGAACCTTGTGTGGAGAGTGAGATAGAGTAATGAACCCATTGTGCAGATTATTATCAATAAACTCTTATAGGGTCTTGAGTTTAGATTCTGAGAGAGAATAAATAGGTCTGAGCAGTGGAGATGTTTCTTCCTTGAGGTTGATTTTGAGGTCATATAGCCTGTGTTCAGGTAGCTTTTCAGAGAAAGTATTGCTGAAAATGTCTGCAAAATCATAGTACTCTACTGGCACTGATAAAAGACCTGCTGATTTTATGGATGCAGCTTTAGCTCTAATATTAGATAAGGAAGGCTGGAGTGTAAACTGCTGACCACCTTCTTCTGCACTGGCTCAGACAAATGCAGCAGCAGATATGATGGAGATCTTTGAGTGTACTTTCATAGTAAAGGATTCTGAGAGAGGATAGAAATAGATGGATTCATATAGAAACAGAGCCCACCAGCTATCCAGAGCAGATTTGAAATAGGGTAAAGCTCTGGAAGTTAGATTGATGGAGTTCAGTGAGCACAGAAATTCTAAAATTAAGCTGAAGGGCTCAAAGAGAGATGGACTGTTGTCCTGTGGGCACAGAAGTCTCAGAGATGTGATAGAGGCTATATAATTGATTGGAGTGGGATTTTAGTTGCTTGAATGAAAAGTGATATCATTCTCAGCCCAGTCAATCAGTGGATTGTAGTGAGAGAGCCAGTTGTATTCTAGGACAAGATTGCAAGATGAATCCAGATAAGTGACATAAAAGTCTCTAAGAAAGTGATGTACATTTGTAGCATCTAATAGAGTGCACTATTAGCTATAATATAGACCTCACACAGCATAGTGATAAACAGAAACACAGTGTTATATTCACTGTACCTAATAGAGTACACTGTTAGCTATAATGTAGACTACAGAATACCAATCAGTAATATAAATGAAGTAATATAAGTAGATACTCACTCTCACACAGTGTAGTGATAAACAGAAATGCAGAGAGGGTGCTCAATGAACCATATTCAATATATATAGTCCATCCTGATATAAAGAGGTATCAAGCTCTGCCAGCAGGATACAATGGAGCTCCTGCTTGCTAATCTAACACTCCCCCTCAAGCAGAGTGAAGTCCAAGCTCAGTAGCAAAGTGCTTCACTTTGGCTGAAGATAAAGGCTTAGTGAGAGCATTAGCAACTATGTCCTCAGTGGGACAATAAACAAGATGAAGAAAGCCTTCACTGATGACCCAGTGAATGAAGTGAAAGCGAATGTTGATGTGCTTGGTTCAGACATGATACTGATGATCTTTTGAGAGTGCAATGGCAGACTGATTATCTGAGAATAAAGTTGTAGCATCAGTAATTGGTGAGAAAAATTAAAAGAGTAGACTGTGAAGCCAGAGTGCCTCCTTCAATGCATGTGTTGCAGCCATATATTCAGACTCAGTGGTTGAAAGCAAGATGATCTCCTGCTTTTTAGATGACCATGAAACAGCTCCACCATTTAGCATGAAGACATACTCAGTAATGGCATGCTTATCCTCTGCCATGCTCCCATCAGCATCCACATATCCATGCAAAACCTTTCTGTTTCTCCTAAACATCAGCCAGTAATCCCTTGTGCCCTTCAAGTAGTGAAAGATGTGTTTTACAGCCTTCTAATAGGCCTCTGCAGCAGCCATTGAATATTTTGAGACTGTTGTCATGGCAAATGCAATGTCAGAGCACATTCCAAGCATAACCCAGATCAAAGAGCCAACAGACTCCCTGTAAGGGATATCTCTCATGACTGCAATTTCTTGGGTAGAGGCTGGTGCAGAAAAGGAAGACAAACAGAAATTAATATCCATTGGTGTAGAGACTGGTTTGAGATCTTCAAAGCCATAGTGACAAACAATGGCATTGATGTATGAGCATTGGGAAAGAGAAACAGAGCATGACTTATGGTCATGTGTGATCTCGATACTGAGAATCCAGTGCAGCTCCTCTAAATCCATGACTTCCATGTATTTTGCTATATCTTTTTTTACCTCTTGCACTAGATGCAATGATAATGCTGTGATAGTGCAGTCATCAACATGGACAGCAATGACAGTCAAGTTTCAGCCCTCCTGCTTGTAAAACATGGCTTGATCAACATCACACTGCTTGAATCCCAGCTGCACCACCAAAATCTCAACAAGACATTGATACCAGTGATGACCACTCTGCTTCAAACTATACAGAGTCTTTATGAGATAGCAGACTTGACCAGGATAGGAGCCAGGCTCAGAATAGCCAGGAGGTTGACATATATAAATGATTTCTTCATTAGTGAGCTTTTCATTTAAGTATGTGCTCTTGATATCAACTTGATGAAGCTCTAGATTGAGTGCTGCAGCTATAGCAAGAATTGAATGGATTGATGCAAGTCTTGCAACAGGGGCATAAGTGTTGAAGTAGTCAATGCCAGATACTTGTGAGAACTCTTGTGCTACCAAGCAAGCTTTAAACTTGGCTATGCCTCCCTCAGCATCCTTCTTGATTTGAAAGATCCACTTTGAGCCTACAACATTTGCTCCAACTGGTTTTTCAATAATTTTCCAAGTCCTCACAGTCTTCAACATTGCAAGCTCTTCTTGTATTGCACCTTTTTACAAAGGCCAATCAGACTGACACTTCACTTCAGCTAGACTGCATGGCTCTAAGGCTTCTGCATCAGCTGTTGAAATGACCATGGCATACTTCTCAAGAAAGTCAGCATCCTTGAGTATCATCAACTAATCTGCCTCTCCCTCTCTCTCAAACTCAAGAGGTTTATTGTTTTCATTGACAACTAGTAACTGAACACCAACAGGTGCCACAGAATCACTTGTACATGCTGATACACTGCCTTTGCCAGAGATGAGGTCCAGCATCCACTGACTAGACTTTTCAGTGCATCCAAAACAGGTTTTTTCAACTATAGGTTGGACTGTAGGCTAGAGTTCAGAGATAGGTGACACCTGTGATGGTTTTGCAGTAGGTGGATTGGACTGAGTTTTTGGCATTGATAGAATCTTGTGTAGCTCAATGTCTTCCTCTCCTTCAAGATCATCAGTGGTAATACAAGTTGTGTTGAAATAGATATTTCACTTGATAGACACTGTCTTGCTTTCTGTCCAGTAGATATGGGATCCATTGCTTGTTTCATCAAATCCAATCCACCAACCTTCATGTATGCAGCCACTCAGCTTCATAGCCTTAGTCTCAAAGCATATCCAGCATTTCTCTCCTCATTCTCACAACCCTTTTAGATCTGGCTTCTTTCCTGTGACAGCCTCATAAGGAGTCATCCCATCTAGAGTCTTTGTTGATGTTCTATTGAGAACCTATACAGTATGGTGAATAGCCTCAGCTTATAAGAAGCAGGATAAGCTGCTCAAATGCAGCATAGCCCTGACTTTTTCAATAACTATGCAATTATACCTTTCAGCCACTCTATTGTGCTGTGGCATATCATGCACAGTCATCTTCCTTGCTGTGCCAGTAGTTTTCAGATATAAGACAAATGCTTTGTCAAAGTATTCATCTCTATGGTCTGAATAGAGGATTTTTACAGGATGGTCATGCTGGGTGCAGATGTGAGCTTCATAGGCCTTATACACCATGAAAGCTTCACTCTTCTGGTGTAAGAATTCAAGGTAAGCCCAACAAGTGCTGTCATCAATGAAGAAAATAAAGTAACAGCATTTATGCAGGGATTCCATGGGTGCTGGTCCTCATAAATTAGAGTGAATTTCACCTCCAATATCAGTTGCACATTCTCTCCCTCAAGTTTTAGACACTGGCTTTCATGTAACTTTAGCATAGACACATGACTCACAGAACTGTGGTTCTCCAGATGATTTGTCAAGCTTTACTTCAGTTACAAAGTCTTTTTTGATCAGATGATGAGCAACTTTAGATAAAATGTGGCTCATGTGGTGGTGCAATTAGTCTAGAGTAAGCATCTCCTCAGCTGTCTCAGCCAAATCTCTCTTATGATGAACCCAATATAGGCCACCATCATCTTTTGAGACAACCTCAACTACCTTTCCATCTGATGCACAAATAGTGCATTTTCCACCATCAAAAGTCAACTCGAAACCAAGATCATCAAGTTGGCCAACTGAAATGAGTGTATAGTCAACTTCAAGAGAGTACATGATCTCAGTGAGTTGCAGGTTGCTTGCATTTGCACCATCTGACATATTAATGCTTATTATGCCCTTTTCAGCTGTAGAAAATTTTTGAATGTTCACAGCATAGAATGCCTTGGGTGGGACAGACTGAAACAAGTTGAAATCATTACAGTAAGGGGAAATATAGCATGTATAGCCAGAGTCATAGAGTTCAATATGAATTTGAATATCAGGTGAGTTTGTGATGTTAGTAATGGCTGCAACTGACTCTTCAGAAGCAGATACATCCTCCAAAGTTGGCATGCCAGATGTGGCATCTGATTGCCTGTCAACAAAGAAGTTCACATCACTCCAGTTAATATCTGAGGATAACATGCTGCTCAGCTCATCCCATGATTCATCACCAACCTTTGAAAAAAGGTCAATATCATTGTCTTTATCCTCCAAGTCCTCTGACAAGCCCTCAACTTCAGATTCATCTAACTCAGAAACTGCAGCTAGTGACAGCATGTCACTAGCATCATCAACTCTGAATGCACCACCAGCTTCCCAGTCCAAATCTGATGATTCTTTAGCCACATTGGCTATTTCACCCTTTGATCCAGAGGCCTTGCTGTCATTGTCTGATGACTTCTTCTCAGGGCATTTGTTTTTGAAGTGTCTTTTCTTCCCACATTCTCAGCATAATTTTTTGCCAGATTTCTTGCCCTTTTTATTGCCATCTGAGCTTGATGAAACAGACATGGCTTCATCTTGCTCCAAGTCCTTTCTCTTTCCAGACTGCCAACTATGCTTAGCTTGCTCACACTCCAGTTGGTCATATTCCTCAGAAATAGCATGGATCAGGTTCTCAGGATTGACTTCCTTGTTGAAACTAAAAAGCTTTGCTGCTATAAGGAGAGTCAATGCATGCTTGGCAAGATAGGGAGGGATAGAGATGAGAATTGTTGAGTGGTAATCCTTCTCCTCAATGATGACACCAATGGAAGCTAATGACTCTTGTTTCATTGATAGACTGTCAAGAAACTTGTGAACATTGCCTTTTGCCAGACAATGTGACTCCATAAACTGCTGCCAAAGGTCAGTTTGTGCATAGTCACTCTTATCAGTAAACTCTTTTTCAATCTTTGACCAGGCTACAGCAACTGTGGGAAGTCACTGAATCTTCATAGCAACTGAGTCAGGAATCTTCAAGAGCAGGAGGTTCTTGGCTACAGTCTCATCTTTCTCCTATTCATCTAGCTCAGCTATGAGAGCTGTTGTGGGTGCAGTGAGAGAGGGTTTAGACTTTGATCCATCAAAGTGATCCCATTTTTCTTTGGCTTGAACACCAATGGAAAAGCAGAGGTAGAAGATGGACCAGTTATCACCAGACATGTTTAGTGTGGGGACATTCGATAGTAAGTCTGTAGTCAAAACAGCAATGGCAGAAGTCATTTGAGTATGAAGAATGGGATAGAGTAATTCTTGAGGCTATATAACCTCTAAGAAAGTGATGCACATTCATAGCATCTAATAGAGTGCACTGTTAGCTATAATGTAGATCTCACAGTGTAGTGATAAACAGAAACATGATGTTGTATTCACTGTATCTAATAGAGTACACTGTTAGCTATAATATAGACTACAGGATACTAATCAGTAATATAAATGAAGTAATATAAGTAGATACTCACTCTCACACAGTATAGCAATAAACAGAAATATGATGAGAGTGCTCAATGAACCATATTCAATATATATAGTCCATCCTGATATAAAGGGGTATCAAGCTCTGCTGGCAGGATACAACAGAGCTCCTGCTTGATAATCTAACAAAGTCAATGGAGAAGATGTCTCCAGAAGGGAAATAGATAGAAATAATTGCAGTTTGAGATATGCAGCTTCTGACAGAGCTATCAAATAATCAGAGTTGCACACTAGAGATGGTTTTAATAGGAATATTATTGGCAGCTATATATTTAATGTCAATAAAGCAGTAGCTAGAACCAAAATTAATAAGAGCAAGAAAATGCAGAATGGTAGAAGCTGGAGACTCATTAGACTCCATACTAGTCAGTAATTCTGCTGAAAGTGGAAGATGGAAGGATTGGTTGAAAACAGATGTTGTGTTAAGGGTAATAACCTCCAGTGTGCAAATAGAGTCAATGCAACTCTGAATTCATATGAAGGAAACAGAGTTGCTTCTTAATTTTCCAACTCAGTTGGAGCTAGTTCCTTGGGAGTGATGTCTACTTCAGCTGTATGACTCTTGGTAGAGACCACTGCCTTCTGCTTGTTGCAATCTTCAGTTTTATGTTTAGCTCCACAGAATATGCAAAGGTTGTTCTGGCACTGGTGGTCTTTTTCTTCCTGAGTAAAATGGCCATCTTTGTCTAGCTTGTCAGCATAGAGCTTAGGAGTGGTAGATTTTGATGTGGAGCTGGAGTCCAAGGAAAAAGAGTTGGACCTCTTGGATTTGGGGTTGAAGAATTGGTTGAAGGCATTATTGTCCCAGTTTTCATGAGCAATTTCAGTCTTCCAGGTTCAGTAGCAAGCATCAAGTTCTTGAGCAAGAAAGCACATGTCACAAAGGTTGTTTGGCTTTCCATGGTGGGCCATGTCATCCTTGATACAGATGCAAAGACCACAGTAAAAGGCATAGTAGAGAGAGTTATCTCTATATCTAATTTGTAAGGCATACTGATTGAATTGAACTATATACTTTATAATCCAGTCTTCATCATACATCCAAAGGTGTTCTAATGCATCTTCAGTATCTCTGATGGCATCAAAAAGGCCAAAGTTGCTATGAAGCTCATCTAAAAAAGCCACATAGGAGAATTGCCAGGCTGATGAATTCCATAGATTGGGGTTAAGACTGTCTGGTTTGAACCAGTTAAGTGTAGTGCCAGCCAGAAAGGAAATGGCATAGTTGACCTTGCTAACATCCATTGTGAATGTGGTAGATCTGTTGTTGAAGTTCAACTGAAGGGAGACTATGAAGGTCTTCAGTTTGTAAGAATTGGAGCTGTTAAAAGATTCTAGTTTCTTGACTTTGGTTCAAATAGTGGCTGGCTTAGAGTGATTGAGAGAAGTGGAGACTCCTCATAACAGGTTCATGAATTTTAAGAACATGTCCTGCTGGTTTAGATTGTTGCTTCCTGCAGAGCTGTCAGAGCTGCTCAAGCCATTGGGACTATCTGGTCTTTCTGATCCATCTAGTCCACTTGGCTCTCCTGGCCCTTCTGAAAAAGGGTTTAGTGGATTATCATCTGGTTCCTGTCAGATGAGAGTATGAGTAGGAGTGTCTTCACCTCTGTCCTCTGAGTCTGGGCTGTCTGAATTCCTATGCATGTTGCTTAGGAATAAGAGGTCTATCAGAGGGTTGGTTCAGGCACCATACATTAGGCTGGCCTATCAGGCTCCATTGGTTGGCATGCTGGTGGTGTCAAAAGAGTTAGGGGAATCATCATAATTAGATTGGCAGACAGTGAAGCTAGAGTAGGTGTAGGTTTCTCTATGGGAAGGTTGTCCTTCACTGGAGGCCAATCCAAAAAGACCTGGTTGTTTCTTCAAGGTGGAGATTAGGATGTCTTTCATGGAAAACATATTGCAATAGATAGGCTGGGTTTGTTCAGGATTGGCTTCTGTGGGATGAATAAATATGATGGATATAATAAAAATTTTTGACTCAAGGGTTTGAGTTTGAATATACTGTTAGGAATGTGCTAATCAACTGGACTTTTATACATGCATAGAGACCAGCAGAGTGCATGGGCATCAATAAAGCTATTGGCAATATCACCCTTGAGTTGAGGCCCAAGGATTTGGACAGATAGAACAGAGTTCTGTCAGAGACATGAAGAGAAATATCCTTCAGAGTGAAATCTGACAGATGAGGTAGAAAGGAGTTGAAGTGAGCATGAAGTGTAGATGGCTATCCAAGTTGATATTCAAACTGAATAGTTACAATAATTATATATGGTTTTATATACTAATAATAGCTAATTTCAAGTCAGAATCTGTTGGATTCCAGTGTCAATATTTGCTACCAAGTTCAGAGTCTAGATATTACAACATGAAATACAGATGTGAAATGATAATGGTAAAAATGAAATTAATAGGTAATAGAAGCAGCCAGAGTCCAGTGAGTTTCCATGATTGAATCTGTAGTTGGTTGAAGTGACATGGAGGCTGGCAGCATGCACATAACAGTATTCCTCTATTAGCATTCTTGCTCTCAAGAGTGCAGATTCTAATGGCCAGTGGGGCCACATGGAAGATTGTTGGTGGCTATGGAAATTTTTTGCAACTTGGTCAGATACCACCACCATCACCTTAACTATGTCACCTCCCACTGCATATTGTCACTCATATACTCTTGAGTCTTTGGTGAGGGGATCCATCCCTGATGGCCCTTAAGAAGCTAAGGAATTATTTCATCTGGAATGGCAGACCATATGGCCTGAGAGGCACAGAGAAAGAAGCAGCAAGAGGGATTGGAGAAGAAGAGAGAGGTGGTGGAGGAGGCATTGAAGGAGGCTGCTTGAAGAGAGGCTGAGGAGAGGAAGGCCTTGGAGGCCATGACAAAGGCTTCAGCCTTGGAGGTAGGGTAGGAGAGAATGATTATAGAGGATAGGTTGCAAATGACCCTCATAGAGGCTATTGATTTTCATCTGCATTAAGTGCTAGTAGAATAGTTTGGTTCTGGCCCTAGTTTTTACTTCAAGAGAGTGACTGGTCATATGCCTCCAGAGTCTGATGATGAGCAGGGCAAGGAAACTGAGAGAGATGATGAGTCAAAAGAATCTAAAGAGACCCTAGAGAGGAGGAAGAAGGTGTGAGAGAGAAAGAGAAGGGTGGCAGATCTGGTAGAGAAGGGCCATAAATGCAAGTTCAGGTCAAGGAGTGTAGTGGATGACAGTGAGACAGAGATGGTTGCTAGTCCCAAAAAGCAGATGAAGTTGAAAGTTGTGGGGCTAGTGGAGGGTGAAGAAATGTTGGATGGTGAAAGTAAGGGTCTTAGTTCTCTTGCATAGTTTAACTTAGCTTTTATTTTCAGAGAGTTGTATACACTGTCATCAAGATGGTGCATGGTGTTATACATGACTGGTAATCAAAGGCACCAGTCGAGGGTGGACTTGCTCTCACTGCAAGATCAAGAAAACCATCTGTTTGTTCAACAAGGGCATCACTACAAGTGAGATGATCAGTAGTGTGGAGGTCTCTGCCAGTCTCCACCAGCTTTCGAAGTTAATATGCAAGTTGATACATCATGTGGATGAGTTAGCAGACAAGATGGCAGATGTTCATGGTACTGTAGCAGGTCTCCAGGATGATTATGGGTCAGACAATATGTTGTCTTCCTCAGAGTTGTTCTCAGAGTCTGAGTTGGAGGCCTAGAAGAAGGCTTATCTGCTTTTTAAGGATGAGAAGAATCTGAAGGTGGAAAATCTGTGGGAGGCAATGTTAAAGAGGCTAGATGAGGATATAGAGGAGTTGAAGAGGCAGAGGGAGAGTTCTGGTTCTGGTGCAGGCCTATTGGATTCTGCTTTCTTGTAAAGATTTTGTATGAAATATATATAGAAAAGGCATTGGATGTTGGTAGTAAAGAGAAAAAAAATGTAAATATAAGATTTTGACTTTTTGAAAGTGTAGAAGGGATGATTGAAATGGTATTCAGTGGTTAGAATTGAAATAGTAAGGTGGGGCTCCAGTGGCATCTGGAGTAGTGTTGTATCAAGAATGGAATGATTGAGTGACTTTAGATAAGGGTTCTGGTTTGCCTGGATATTGATGATGGAATTCTTCAATAAATTCATTGGCAGAGAACTCAGAGGCTGGTAACCAAGCAAACTCTTCATTTATACCTTCATAGCTTAGCCACTGGATTTTGTACAGCAGTGGGCAGCAGAACCAGCAGTCTAGTTTAGAGTTGAGGATTTAGGCTATTTCAAAATGTTCTTCTCTGTCAACTTTGACTAAAGGCAGTGGTAGTTGGATTCAGTTAGAAATAGTGTTTTCTTCTATGGGTTTCAATTGTGACACATGGAAGATGGGGTGAATAGACTGGAGATCCAATGGAAGCCTCAGAGTAAAGAAGTGGGTACCAGGTTGGGCTATGATTTCAAAAGAACTAAGGTATTTCTCTGAGAATTTTCTGGTTGGGCAGGTGGTTTTGATATGTTTGGAACTGAGGTAGACCTTGTCCCTCACTGTGAGCAGGGGTGCTGGAATCCAATGCTTGTCTGCTTGGATCTTGTAGTGAGACTGAGCCTTAGAAATTTTATCCTTCAGTAATTGATGGAGTTCATCAAGGTTGACTATGAAGTCTCAGGCCTGGATGGAGGTGATGTCTCTTTCAGGATAAACAGTGATGTTGGAGTGGTAATCCTTATTAGCAAAAAATGGGGAAATTCCAGTGGACATATTAGAGGCATTGTTGTAGGCAAATTCAGCAATGGGTAAGAGGGTGTTCCAGTTATTCTGTTGGTAGAAGCAGTAGATGCAGATGTATTGTTTCAGAGTTTGGTTTGCCCATTCAGTTTGTCCATCAGCCTCTGGATGATAACTAGAAGTAAGATGGAGTTCCATATCAAGAGCTAAGGCTAAGGTGTAAGTAAATTGGAAAACAAATTCAGAACTGTGATCAGATGTGATGTGACTAGGTACTCCATGTTTGGAGAACACATAGATAAGAAAAAGTTGGGTGAGCTCTATAGAGTTAATAGTGTCATGAGTGAGAATGAAGATGACTTGCTTGCTAGCTCAGTCTATGACTACTAAGATGGTGGTAAATCCATTGGAGTCCAGTAGTTGTTCAATGAAGTCCATGGAAATGGAATCTCATGGCCATTCAGAAACTGGCAGAGGTTTGAGTAACCCATAGAAGCAGTGTCTAGATGCCTTATTGTGCTCACAAACTGTGCAGGACTTAACATAGTATTGAATATATTCACACATCTTTGGCCAGGTATAGTTCTGTCAGACTAGTTCTAATGTCCAGTTTTGACCAAAGTGACCTGCCAAGATGTGATCATGATTGTTCTGTAGTATATGGAGATGGAGATCATCAGAGTCTGGGATATAGATGTGGCCTTCAAACCAAAGAATGTTGGATTCATCAATGGACCACTGAGAGAGAGAGGATTTCAGAGTGGTCTTGGCCTAGTAGAGGCCATTGGAGCACATAGGGTTAGACAATTATGCTTGTTTGATATTAGTGTGAAGTTTGTTAACATCCATGATAGTACTAGCTTATAGGGTGAGGCCTTTGAGATAGATTGCATGGAGTGATGCAGAAAGTTGTTCTTGGATAAACACAGATTGAAAATTGTGGGGGTTAACTTGGGCATATTGGCTATCCCCCTCTTTAGAGTAGATATCTCATCATCTAGTGAGCACATCCAGTTTTCCACCAAGTTTTCCAGGGTGGAACCGAATTATTAGATTGAACTGAGATAGGTATTCAGACCAGCAGACCTGTCAGTGGATTAGAATCTTGGTGGTGGCAAAGTATTCAAGATTCTTGTGGTCTATTATGATGTCAATGGGGTCTGCAGAGCCTTCAAGATAGTGCCACCAATGCTTAAAGGCTTCAAAAATGATTAGAAGCTCTTTTTCATGGGTGTTATAGTTGAGCTTAGCATTGTGAAGGCTCTAAAAGCAGAAAGTGATGGGGTGAATTTCACTATCTTCAAGATAAATAGAGAGGATAGCTGCAATTGCATAATCAGAGGCATCAGTTTTCACCACTATCTTTCAATCAGGGACTCAGTGGGTAAGGATGAGGGCATGTGTAAAGGCCTGTTTCAACTTGTTGAAGGCTACTAAGCATTTGTCATCAAATTTCCATGGAGTTCTCTTGCAGATGAGTCATGTAAGGGAAAGAATGATATTGCTATATTCATATATGAAGTGACAGTAGAAGTTGGTGAAGCCAAGAAAGGATTGAATGTCTTTGATCTTTCATGGCACTGGCCAGTCAACAATAGCCTTGACCTTTTCTTCAGACATGCAAAGTCCTTCAGGCAATAGGATGTAGCCTAAGTATTCCATGGAATCCTGATTGAATTTGCATTTAGAACTCTTGCAGTAGAGTCTATTAGCTCTAAGTCTGCATAAGACCTCATGAACATGTTTCTGGTGGTCTTCTGGATTGTCAGAATATATAAGAATGTCATCAAGATAGACTACCACTGATATATTAAGCATGTCCAAGAATATATTGTTCACAAATTGTTGGAATGCTGCCAAAGCATTTGTGAGGCTAAAAGACATAATATACTATTTAAAGAAACTATAACAGATCCAGAAGGCTGTTTTCTATTTGTCTCCTTTGGCTATGTGAACGAGATGGTAGGCATATTGCAGGTCAAGCTTGGTGTAGATGCATGTAGAGTGGGCAGAGTCAAGGAGGTCAGAAATGAGGGAAAGAGGATAGCGATCCTTTTTGGAGATTTTGTTTAGACTGCAGTAATCAACACAGAGTTGGAGTTTATCAGTCTTCTTCTTGAGAAATAGGACTGGAGCTCCATGTGGAGAGCAGGATAAAACCTGTTGCACAGGTTATTATCAATAAACTCTCATAGGATCTTGAGTTCAGATTCTGAGAGAGAATAAATAGGTCCAAGCAGTGGAGATGTTTCTTCCTTGAGGTTGATTTTGAGGTCATATAGCCTGTGTTCAGGTAGCTTTTCAGAGAGGGTATCATTGAAAATATCTGCAAAATCATGGTACTCTACTAGCACTGTTGTAAGATCTGCCAGTTCTGCAGATGTGGCTTTGGCTCCAATATTAGGCAAGGAAGACTGCAGTGTGAACTGCTGAGTGTCTTCTTCTGCACTGGCTCAGACAAATGTGGCAGCGGATATGATGGAGATCTTTGGGTATGCTTTTATAGTAAAAGACTCTGAGGGAGGATAGGAATAGATGGGTTCATACAGGAATAGAGTCTGCTGGCTACTTGAGATAGATTTGGAATGGAGTGAAGCCCCAGAAGTTGGACTGGTGGAGTCTGGTGGGCACAAAAGTCCCAGAATTGAGCTGGAAGGCTCAGAGAGGAGTGGACTGTTGTCTTGTGGGCACAAAAGTCCCTGGGATGCAGTGGAGGCTATAGAATTGATTAGAGTGAGATCCTAGTAGCTTGAGCAGAAAGTGATACTGTTCTCAGTCCAGTCAATCAGTGAATTATAGCGAGAGAGCCAGTTGTATCCTAGAACAAGATTGCAAGATGAATCCAGAGGAGTGACATAGAAGTTGATGGAGAAGGTGTCTTCAGACAGGAAACAGATGGAGATGGTTGTGATTTGAGATATATGGCTCCCGATGAAGCCATCAAACAATCAAAGTTGCACACTAGAGATGGTTTTAATGGGGATTTCATTGGCAGCTATATACTTAGTGTCAACAAAGCAGTGGCTAGAACCAGAATCAATAAGGGCAAGAAAGTACAGAATGATACTAGTTTGAGAACTATCAGATTCTATAATAGTTGGTAATTCTGCTGAAAGGGAAATATGGAAGGAGTGATTGGAAAGAGATGTTGCATTGAGAGTGATGACCTCTGGTGTGTGAATAGAGTCAATGCAACCCTGAACTTGCATGGAGAGAACAGAGTTGCTTCTTAGTTTTCTGACTCTGTAGGGACCAGTTTCATAGGAGCAGTGTTGACTTCAGCTGCATGACCCTTGATAGAGGTCACTGTCTTCCATTTGTTGCAGTCCTTGGTCTTGTGTTTGACTCTACAGAACATGCACAGATTGTTCTGGCACCAGCAGTCTTTTTTTTTCTGAGTAAGATGGCCATCTTTGTCTAGCTTATCAGCATAGGGCTTAGGGATGATAGATTTTGGTGTGGAGTTAGAATCTGAGGAAGAAGTGTTGGATCTCTTGGATTTGGGGTTGAGGAATTGGTTGGAGGATTTATTGTTCCAGTTTTCATAGGCAATTTTGGTCTTTTGGATCCAGTAGCAAGCATCAAGTTCTTAGGTAAGAAAATGCATATCATGAAGATTGTTTGGCTTCCCATGATATACTATATCATTCTTGATATGAGTGCAGAGGCTATAGTAAAAGGTGTGGCAGAGAGAGTTATCTCTGTATCCAATTTGTGAGGCATACTAGTTGAATTGAACTATGTACTTCATGATCTGATCTTCATCGCACATCTGAAGGTGTTTTAATGCATCCTCAGCATCTCTGATGGCATTAAAGAGGCCAAAGTTGCTATAAAGCTCATCTAAGAAAGCCATGTAGGAGAATTGCCAGGCTGGTGGATTTTACAGATTGAGGTTAAGAATGTCTGGTTTAAACCAGTTAAGCATGGTGCTAGCCAGAAAAAAAATAGCATAGTTAACCTTGTTAGCATCTGTTGCAAATGCAGTAAGTCTGTCATTGAAGTTCAACTAAAGAGAGACAATAAAGACCTTCAGTTTGCAGGAGTCTATTAAGCCCAAATTCTATATGACCAATAATACATGATAAACTGATAGAACCTCACACTTTGGATTATACTATCAGAGTCCACTGATGTGTTGTTGGCATTGTGTGATCAAGGCAGTTGCAAGTCACTCAAGATAAGATGGTGGAGAATAAACTTTAGCTCAAAGCTGGGGTATTATAGCAAGAGCTACACTACTTAAATACTAAATCCTTATCTTTTCAATAATATAACTACCTAATTGTCTTTGTTGATGCTGTGTAGCATTTTGTCCAGTGTTACTAAGATATCTACAAAAGGTATTGTCTTGCTGTTGTGCTGTTACTGCTGTTACTGCTGCACAAAGATAAGAGAGGCTTCTCAGTCTTTGTGCTGTTGCATGACTTCACAGCAGTAACCAGAATTGGGGTGGTGCTGATGACTAAGCATTTCCATAATCCTAAGTGCCAAGTCTAGGTGCCCTGACTAAGCAGAAATAGGGGTTAATCCTGAATAAATTAAGGAAAATAATAGAAAAATAAAAAAAATCATAACATTACTCTCTCCTTAAGACCATCATCCTGATGGTTAATTTAGGGATAAGTCCTCCTAGCCACTCACAGGTGGCCTATCTGCTGGATCTGTAATGTTAGTGATTGTCCTCACTTGATTAGAGCAGAGATCTATCAGAGTATCCTGCTGATATTGCAGGTATTGATGGAAGCTCCTTCTTTTCATTGTTATTATATGTTGTGGTCTGCCACCCATTTGTGACTTGCTAGTCAAAAAATGTTCTGGACATTGCTCTTTGGTGTATGTTCTATTTATCATCATATTTTGCAGATATTGTGAATTAGTAGAGTATAATATTGAACATGTCCCCTGCTGGTGATGTTGATTGATCATGAATTTTAGATCAACATATTTGCCCATGTTGACTCTGTTGTTTTGCTGTTCATAATTATGTATTGCTTTCTCTGCATTCATATACTTCTTGTTGACCCATTGGTTAGATTCTGGACTATAACCTTTCCAGCTTACTAGGTAGTCAATGGTTATTTTTATGCCTCTGCCTTGTGCCTTAACTTTTTGGTATTTGTGGTTTAGGACTTCATTGATTTCATAATGTTCTTTATCATCGATGAGTTCTGGTGGAGGCAGTGGTAGTCATTCTTGATTTAAAAAGGTAGATGTGATATATGGTGTTAATAATGTCTCATTGAAGACATTATAAACTTTCTATGTTGCCAGTAACTACAACTTGTATGCAGAGTTGCCAATCTTAGCAACAACTTTGAATAGTCCTATTTATTTGTCTGCCAATTTTTGTTTCAGGCATGGGAGATAGAGATTTGTGATATCCAACCAGACTTTGTCATTGGTCAAGTATTCATGAGCAGATTGATGGTGTTTGTCATACTGCCTCTTCATGGTTATGGCAGCCTTTTCAAGGGCTATCTTTGTTTCTTCATAGATTTTTGCCATTGTTGTTGCAAAATCCAATGATGCTGGTGTTGTTGTGTGTACCCATTCACTTTGTGCAACTGGTAGATTTTGTCCATAGTTGACAAAGAAAGGTGTCTTATCAGTTGCTGCATGGACCCTGTTGTTGTGTTGGAAGATGGCTAGTGCTAGCCATTCAGTTCAATCATCTTGTCAGTAGTTGATGAAAAGTCAGAGATACTTTTCAACTTCTTAGTTCACTTGTTCCATTTGGCCATCTGTCTGAGGGTGATATGCCATTGAGACATTTCATTTGATGTTAAGGAGTCAGTACAAATCATCCAAGAATTTGGACACAAATTATAGTCCTCTGTCTGAAATCACTACTTGAAGCATGCCATACTTCATGTAAACCTTATCTCATAGGATTTTTGCTCATCCCTCTGATGTTAATTCTGTCAAATGGGCAATCAGAATAATTGCTTTTGAAAAGTGATCAACTATGACAATGATCACATTATAGCTGTCACTTTCGGGAAGTTCAGTTATCATATCCACTGAAATATAGGTCCATAGTGATGAAAGAACCTCATTTGGATGGAGTGGAGCTGCTCAGGGTTGCATCAAGGATTTGCTACATTGACAAACCTCACAAGACTTGACATATCAAGTGATATTATGGTCTATTTTGAACCACCAATACTCTCTTAATACTAATTTTTTTGTTTTAGTGATCTCAGGATATCCAGCAGTTGCATGGTTATGGCATGTGGAAATGATATCACCATGAAGCCTCTGATCCCTTGGGATATAGATTTGTTCATCATAACAGATCAATTCCTCTTTCTTTTTTAGTCTCCACTCATGGTTGAGTGATGGAGCTATCCTTTGATTCTATTTGTGGGGATCCCTTATGGCACTCTTGATGCATTCATGCATCTCCTCTTCTGTGGGCATGATCATGGCATGAAAGTGTTCTGGTCATAGGATTATAGCTTCCTTATTGTCATCTCTTCCTTGATCATGATCAGCCCTCCAACTGAGAAAGTCAGCCTTTTTGTTTGCTACATCAGCTTTATAGTGTAGCATGTACTCATACTGTGATAATTCCATGACCCATCATGCTTGTCAGCAATTAAGTTTTTGTGGATGATGAAAATATCAGAGATTTTGATGATCTGTCTAGATCTCAAAGGTTTGGACTGCTCCAATGAGATAATGCTGCCATTCGGCAAGGGCAAGCATTATGGTGAGGAGTTCCTTGTCATATATCTCATAGTTGTGCTCAGTAACAGTGAGTGCTTTTAACATAAAGGCAATTGATCATCATTTGCCATCCTGTTCTTGTGAAAGAACTGCTCCAATAGTGCCTTCACTGGAGTCAGCTTCCACCCTGAATTTTTCATCCTGACTTAGTATGGCCAGAATGACATCTTTAGCCAATCAGTATTTGAGATTGTCAAATGCCATCTGTTGGGAAATTCTCCAAGTCCATGAGGAATTTCTGGTCAATTGTATCATAAGTCAGACTATTTTGCTGTAGTCCCAGATAAACCATCAGTAGAAGTTGGTGAATCCAAGAAAAGATTGCAGTTCCTTCTTCTTTGTTGGTTCTAGCCACTCAGTTACTTCTGCCACCTTGACAGGGTCTATCCTGATGCTTCTTTCGCTGGTAATGACTCTGAGGTATTCAGTTTCTAATATCTTGAATTCACATTTCTCAGCTTTGAGGAAAAGCTGATGCTTCCTCATCAACATTAGTACCTGTCATACTAAACACTGATGTTCTTCTTTAGTCTTGGACATGATGAGGATGTCATCCAAATAGATTGTTACCTTTCCAGTGGCAATGAGATCCTTAAAGATGTTGTTCATCATCTATTGAAAGGTTGCTGGTGAATTAGTGAGTCCAAAAAATATAACCATTGGTTCAAACAAACTATAATTAGTTTGAAAAGTGGTCTTCTATTCATCATCTTCTTTAATGCACATGTTGTTGTACCTCCACCAAACATCCAATTTAATGTAGTATCTGGTGCCTTGGAGTTTGTCTATCAACTCTGAGATTAGAGAAAGTGAATAACAATTCTTGATCATCATTTTATTGAGCTTCCAATAATCTTGAACTGATCAGAGTTTTCCATCCTTCTTTTTGACAAAGAAGAAGAGAGAAGCCATTGGTGACTTTGATGGCTGAATTCATCTACTGGACAAATTTTCATCAAGGAACTTGTCCAGCTCTTGTTGTTCATTATTGCCAAGTGGATAGCACTTGCAGTTCAGATTGGCATTTGCATTGGGAATCAATTCTATAGCATGGTCTCAGAGCTTCAGATCAGGTAATTCATTGAAACTTTCTTTTTTGAATAAGTCCTGATAGTCCCTTGCCTATTCAGATACCATTTTCTCAAATGTCTTTTCTTCTTTATCAGCATTGGCTTTTGCTGCTAGGTTATTGGCATGGTGGATGGCTCAAATGCAAATAGCTCTTTGTAGGTCAATGGTGAGAATGGTCTTACCATTCTCTATTTTTTCATCCCACCAGTCTTCAGGATCTTCATCTGATAGTTCAAATGGAATTCTCTGGCAATGGCATCAAGCAAAAATGATGCAGCTGGTTTTCCAGTTGATTAGTGAATTGTGCTGAATCAGCCAATCATGATCAAGAAATATTTCCTTGATTCCTAGATCAGTTACTGCCAAATCAATTCATTCAGAATGATCCCCAATAGTGAGCCTTAGCTCTACATATTTGGTAATTGAACTGGCTTGATTCTTTGTCCCATCTGCATTATAGACAGGAATTGGGGCTGCCATAGACTGAGTGGGGAGATTGTGTTTGGTGATGAAAGTATGGTTGATTAAACTTCCAGTGCACCCACTGTCAACTAGAGCAGTGACTTTGTGAGTGCTATAAGATGTAAGAGTCTCAATTTGGGCCTCAGCTAATAAATCTTGCCCAGAAGTTCTGGATTGATAGATGAATTTTCATGGCCCATGTAATTTGTCAAGCCATTCCAGGGCTCAACATCATTCTGCTTCTCACATTCCTGTGATCATATCATCGATCACTTCCTCAGCTTGGGTCTTGTGTACTCAATTTTTTAGTATGGCTTTCACCATTGCTTTGTCCTTCACATCCTTGATGGCTCACCAAGTCCATTCAGTGTCAAATGGTTTTAGCCATCCAATGGGGTTCTCTACCCTGGTTCAGCCCATGAGCAATTGAGTTTCTTTCTGAGGACTCTCTGTCCTTGTTTGGCCCTTTATTGGCAGTTGAGGTTTCTGTTTCGATTTCTTAGGTGATTTCAATAGATGAGTGGT
This sequence comes from Guyanagaster necrorhizus, assembly GCF_019112545.1. NCBI lineage: Eukaryota > Fungi > Basidiomycota > Agaricomycetes > Agaricales > Physalacriaceae > Guyanagaster > Guyanagaster necrorhizus. The sequence continues at coordinate 256,216 of NW_025064901.1, forward strand.
ACTGTCAGGTATATTTGAATGCATGCATAATTTAGACATAGTGGTGTTTCTACAAAAGTAAAGTCAGTCTGTTCAACAGCTGAGGGTGACAGTCTATTCTTTGAAAATTTAGCTGAGATCATAGAATCACTCACTGCTTGGCCTGGTCTTTTACCTCCTTGGACTTGTCATCCTGTCTAAGGTCTTCATCTTTTTTCATCAACTCAGCAATCTGTACCTGTATATCTTCTTGGGTGTGCTTATTTTTCTTCTGAGGACAGTTCTGTGCTATATAGCCCTTCTGGCCACAATTAAAACACTTTTCCCTCTTCTTGAGATGGTTCACATCCATTGGCTGATCTGTTCCAGTATATATCATGCCTATATTAGTTCACTTCTCACCAAATGAGGAAGTTGAGGCTGAGCCTCCAGGCTTAGTGAGTGTGGTCATATTAGAGATGGAGGACTTCATGTCCTGTCCCTGATGTTTCTGTCCACTCCATGATAGGGTGGACAATTCTGCCTTCTGCCATTGTCATTCTCAGTACATCATGATAATACATGCCTTCCATTCATCATATCTGATCAGGATTCCATATATTGGAGATGATCTTGAGATAGGAGGCTGGAGCTCCCATCTTCATATATTCGATCATCCTTCCAGTGTTGGATGTATCATCTCAGATCCTGGTAAGTTTGCCAAGTCATTCCAACTCATCAAAATAGTCATTAGCTGATTTATCTCCCATCTTGAAGTCCTTTATCTTCTGTTTGTAGACCTCTTAGATAGCTGATAATGTGCTTATTAATGACTAAGTGACTAAGAGAGGCAAATGAGAAATGAACTCTCAATCACCAACACCTAACCACTCAATACACAATCACCAAATACAGTTGAGGTCAGTTGTTTCAACTATGATAGAAGCACTCTTGCAGTCTTAAATAAAATCAAAGAAACAGTCAATAAAGACAGTTATTCACCTCTATCTTGCTTTCAAAGATGCAATACTTGTGAGAGTAGTTTATAGCAATGTTTAAGTATAATTAGGACTTAGAATCAATGCCAAATTGTGCTCCAAATCAACTTAGAATATTCCAAAATCCAATGAACTCCAAAACTCAAATACTAAGTCTATCAAGCACTTAGGCTTGACTAGCTGCACTCTTGGCTGGCTAGTGGTCCTCAAAACCGAAGAACTTGTATTCTGACACCGAAACCCAAAATACAGTTATTATTCCAATCCAATCCTCTCTAAGTGACAAAGCAACTTAAATAAATCACTAAGTCGAAGCAGAACTCAAAATCCGTTGTCCCAGAGACTAGCTACAGTGGGCTAGAAGGCCTGAACATGGGGGTGAGTCGCTTGCTTGCTATTTTCCCCCCATTCCCTTCTTTTATACACTAACAACAGGTATAGAATCTATAAATAAAGCATTCAAAATAATATTTCTCCTGTTTAAAGCGGAATCACACCATTATTCTGAAATGATGACACTCCTGGACTCCCCTAGGCTTGCCCAGACCTGCCTGGTCACTGCACAGCTTTATTTTAAGCCTACAGTGCCTGTGAGTATCTAACTCCTTTCTGTCTACTCAGAGTTTTGATCCTCTGAGTTATTCTGAGTAGCTTGATCGATCAGGCCTAGTCAGGCCCAGTCAACTGGTTCTATCCACTCTATTCCTCTCAATTCTAAGTCCCTTGGATCATCTGATATCTAGGAAATTTATATTTAGGCATTTGAGTCAAAACTCACAGTGCTAGCCACAGATCATTGGGTCTCTCTTCTTACTGCTCCTGGATGATGCTATCTCTACTCAATACTCCACAACTGGCTATGGTATTATACCTCTAGCTGTCTTAGAATATACTTGTCTTAGTGGCATGTAGAATTGGTCTCATTTGAGATACTATTTCTAAGTCCAACTTGGACTTAGTATTTTCCAAAGTGTGGTGCTGGACTTTTCTAAGTTCAAATCTGACTTAGGATTTTTATCCTTAGGCCATGTTATTTTTACAAAGTTCAATTTCAACTTAGTATTAGTGACTAGCATAACTATCAGCTCAGAGCCTCAGCTATAGTCCTCTACTGGCTAATGATCCTCAGTTACTAGCATATTCTAGTGTGTTATGCAGAATTTGCAAATTATAGGGCTGAACATGTAGCCTGCATATCACCAAATCTGTGAACTTATTGATGATCATTTGTTTGAAGACTGGCTATGAGAGATATTGATGATGTGATCATGTAGTTGACTAAAACATGGGAGAAATCAAAATCCACCATGTTTTGGCCTTCTCTGCCATATGAGTGGTGGTGAAGATTACCTTGTATATGTCAAGAAGGAAGTATAAGGCAAATACCTGGAAGTACTGATTGCAATCAACAAGAAAGCAGTCAATATTGTCTGATTGCCCCCTGAAGAGACAGAGTTCACTTAAAGGATTGACTTGACATTAAGGATTTGAGCATCCCCTGCAAGGGTGGTCATAGGGTTTGAGATCCTGCTGGCAGGTGGGATGGTCCATGCAGGTGAGAGTCCTGAGAATGAATGTAAAGAGCCATCATCAGCGATGGGACTTCTTAGTAGTGGTATTTCTTTCCATATGATCTGTTCATTCTTGATAGTCTACCTCTAAGCAATGGCCACAGGGTCATCCTCTGTGAGATCAGGTAGGGCCAGAGCTTCTGGAGCCTTTCTGCTACCTTCAGCTTCATCTGGTGATAGTTGTCCAGCAAATAGTTGCCAAACTGGCAGCCTCCATGAGTTTAGGTAATAGCTGCTCAGTTGGGGCTGGCTTTGAGAAAGCTGAAATGCCATACTGTGGATGGCTGAGGTGGCAAATGAATATCTTGATGATATTGTTCAGATCATAGGTGCCATATTGGCTGGCTTGCTCAACACAATGCTCAGCATCTATGACCTTGGGGTTGTACCATACTTCAGTCTGTATGGTGGTAATGCCTGCATCTGATGCCCTAAGTATTTTTTATTGTAAATAAAAATAGCCCACTCAGTGGCTGTATATTATAGAATTTCCATGTGCTTGACATAATCAGTGGTGGTGTACCTTCATCCTATGGGTGACATTAACCAAGTGTCATCCATCTATAATGTAGTTGTATCATCCTAATACAACTCCATAAAGTCTTTCTGGTGTGCTTCTTGCACCAATTCCTTCTGCTTCTCTTCATACATCTGGATATTCCATATGCTGACCCAGTCAGTTAGAGGGTCCTCAACTTCTCCATCATGATCCTCCTCCCTTTTATTATTCATGTCCTCGCTCATGATCTTGCTGCCTATATCTCTCTTCAGGAGGGAACTGTCATACAGGTTGTAGACCTCCAGGATGGCCATACTAGAGCTGCATGCTGGGTCTGGTGTCATCAGGTCCAGATTGAGGAGAAGGCTGTCACTCAGGCTGCTCTTGCTGCTCCTTGTTGTTTTCTTCCTCTGTTGCTGCCATCATTGCTCTGTGATACTGACAAAAGTTTCAGTAAAATCAGGGATTGAGAAAAAGGACAGTGAAGTTTCTATCGAGAAACCTCTTAATATTGTCTGTAAGGTCGATTCCTTCATCATCCCCTCTGACTGCTCCTCAGTCTGCTAATATCTCATCTCTCTTGATGGGGATATCATCAGTTTTTGTGATGGTATAGATCCCATAAGATAGTGAGCAGTCATTGTTCTAGATGTTGATCATGTGGACAACTTCCTCAACTGATCCTGCCCAGAGATCAAACTTGGTAATGGGAGTGACAGATTTCCAGAATAGAGAGTTGGGTATGCTGTTAGTGATGGTACCAATGAGCATACTGGTTCCTCTTCCTTCTGAGCCTCTTCATTGTTCCCTCTTTTGGATGTAGAGATAGTATCCAAAAAGGGTGTTTTCTCTCATGATTTTATTGTTGATCCATGCCTGCTCCTTGAGATACTCAGGAATGTTACTGAGATGTCAAACTTTGTCCTCTCAGGAGAGGACCAGGACAGTGTTGTCAGCTTGTTGTGTTTTTCCTGGAACTGTTCATACACTCTCTGTTAAGCCTAAACTCCACGTGACTATTAACATGTGATAAACAGTTCAGTACCTTGTACTTCGGGTATATCTAACTGAGTTCACTGATGTGTTAACAGAGGTGTGTGGTCAAGGCATTGCAAGTCGCTCGAGATAGGATGGTAGAGAATAAACTTTAGCTTGAAGCTGGGGTATTACAGCAAGAGCTATGCTACTTAAATACTGTTCTGTTATCATGCTATAAATAAATGTTCACAAAAGATATTGTCTGCTGTGGAGCTGTTACCCTTGCTGTTGCCAGGCTCTCCACAAAAGCTGTTGTCTTGCTGTTGTGCTCGTTATCATTGCAGTGCAAGGTAGGACAAAAGGAGTATTATCTCTCCCTTCACAGTGCACAGCAATACGATAGGAGAGTGATCAGCTGGGCTGCTGAGCTAAGTGTTCCCATGATTGTAAGCGCTGGCCTAAGTGCCCTGACTAAGCAAAGATAGGGGTCATTTCTGAGAAAAAAGAAAAGAAATAGGAAAAATTGTAACATTACTCTCTCTTTAAGACCATCATCCCAATGGTTAAGTTAGGGTGAGTCATCTCTGCCAGAAGGAGATGGCCGATCTGCTGGACCTCTCGTTATTTCATCGCCAGGCTTCAAACGAGTCGAAGGGGTGGTACATTGCTCTTCGCTGTATGTCTCCACTATTTCTGGCTCATCCGTTGCAGGGCCATCTTCATCGTTCTCTGCAACATGTTTTCTGCTGCTGGCAGGTCGGTTGATGTATATCTGGCTAGATATCATCTCCTTTCCTGTTGTCGCCATATCTGTTTTTGCAGATATAATGTTGAACATGACTCTCTTTAAGTCTAATGTATTGATTCTGTGCTCGTAGTCTTGAATGGCCTCTTCTGCATTCATATATTTTTCATTGACCCATTGGTTTGATTCCGGTCCATATCTCTTCCAGCTGACTAGATAGTCAACGGTTGTTGTCATGCCTTCACTATGTGCTTTAATCTGTTGGGATTTGTGATTTAGAACTTCATTGATTTCATAGTGTTCTTTGTCATCGATGAGTTCTGCTGGTGGTGGAGGTGGTTTTTCTTGGTTTAGAAAGGCTGGTGCCACATATGGACTTAATAATGTTTCATTGAAAACATTATGGATCCTCCAGGTTGTTGGAAGTTGCAGTTTATATGCAGATTGGCTAATTTTGGCTATAACTTTGAATGAGCCTGTTTGTTTGTCGGCCAGTTTTTGCTTTGGCCTTGGTAGGTGAAGATTTGTTGTATCCAACCAAACTGTATCATTGATTGAATATTGATGTGCTCCCCATCGGTGCTTATTGTACTGCTTCTTCATTGTTGAAGCAGCTTTTTCGAGTGCCATCTTGGTTTCTTTGTGGATTTTTGCCATTGATGCTGCAAAATCCTTTGAAGCTGGTGTGGTCATGTGAGCCCATCCTGTTGCCACCACTGGTGGATTCTGTCCATAGTTTACAAAGAACGGTGTTTTTCCTGTAGCAGAGTGGATTCTGTTGTTGTGTTGGAATGCTGCTAATGCTAGCCATTCCGTCCAGTCATCCTGTTGGTAACTGATGAAAAGTCACAAGTACTTTTCTATTTTCTGGTTGGCCCATTCTGTTTAGCTGTCTGTCTGTGGGTGGTATGCTGTTGAGGTATTCCTCTTGATGTTGAGGAGCTAATACAAATCGTCCAAAAATTTGGAGACGAATTGTGGTCCTCTGTCCAAAATAACTACTTGAGGCATGCCATACTTTGCATAAACCTCATCTCATAGTACCTTCGCCCATTCTTCAGATGTCAATTCTGTTGAGCAGGCAATTGGAATGATTGCTTTCGAGAAGCGATTGACTATGATGATGATAGCGTCATAGCTATCACTTTTAGGAAGTCCGGTTATCATATCCACTGAAATGTGGGTCCATGGTGATAAAGAGACCTCATTTGGGTGAAGGGGGGCTGCTCTGCATTGTGTTGAAGTCTTGCCTCATTGGCAAACCTTACAAGCCTTGACATATCAGGTGATATTATGGTCCATTTTCGGCCACCAATATTCTCTCAAGACTAGTTTTTTGGTTTTAGTGATTCCCAGATGTCCAGTGGTTGCATGATCATGATATGTGGCAATGATGTCACCTCACAGTTGTTGATCCCTCGGGATGTAAATCCGTTCATCATAATGGATCAATCTCTCTTCTTTCTTTAGCTCTCACTCATGATTGATTGATGGGGCAATTCTTTGATCCCATTTGTGGGGATCCTGGGTGGCACTCTTAATGCATTCGTGCATCTCTTCTTCCATTGGCATGATCATTGCTTGGAAGTGTTCCAGTCATAATAATATGACCTCCTTGTTATCATCTCCTTCTTGGTTATGATCTGCTCTGTGGCTGAAGAAGTCGGTCTTCTTGTTTGCTACTCCAGCTTTGTGATGGAGTGTATACTCATACTCCGATAGTTCTGTGACCCATCTGGCTTGTCTGCGATTAAGCTTTTGGGGTTGTTGGAAATAACGAAGATTCTGGTGATCTGTCCAGATTTCGAAAGTCTGATTGGCTCCAATGAGATAATGTCGCCATTCAGAAAGGGCAAGCATTATGGTGAGGAGTTCCTTATTATAGATTTTGTAGTTGCACTCAGTTACTGTGAGCACTTTTGATATAAAGGTGACAGGTCACTATTTGCCATCCTGTTCCTGTAATAGTACAGCCCCAATCGTGCCTTCACTAGAGTCAGCTTCCACCTGAAACCTTCCATCCTGGCTGGGTATAGCCAGGATAACATCTTCGGCTAGTTGGCATTTAAAGTCGTTAAACGCTTCCTGTTGGGAAATTCTCTAGCTCCATGAGGAATTTCTGGTTAATTGCATCATTGGCTGGACTATTTTGCTATAGTCCCTGATGAATCGTCAATAGAAGTTAGTGAATCCCAAAAAGGACTGTAATTCCTTTTTCTTGTTTGGTTCTGGCCATTCAGTTACTCCTGCTATCTTGATGGGATCCATCTGAATGCTCCCTTTGCTGATAATGACTCTGAGGTATTCTGTTTCCAGTACCTCGAATTCACACTTTTCAGCTTTGAGGAAAAGTTGATGTTTCCTCATCAGGGATAGTACTTGTCATACTATCCTTCGGTGTTCCTTCTTGTTTTTGGTCATTATGAGGATATCATCCAAGTAGATCATCACCTTCCCTGTGGCAATGAGATCTTTGAAGATGTCATTCATCATCCACTGGAAGGTTGCTGGTGAATTGGTGAGTCCAAAGTGTTAAGCCCAAATTCCACATGACCAGTGACACGTGATAAACTGATAGAACCTCGCACTTCGGATTATACTATCAGAGTTCACTTGTGTGTTACTAGTGTTGTGTAGTCAAGGCAGTTGCAGTTTGCTCGAGATGAGATGGTGAAGTAAAACTTTAGTTCAAGACTGAGGTGTTACAGCAAGAACTAAGCTACTTAAATACTGTTCTGTTATCATGTTATAAATAACTGTTCACAAAAGATATTGTCTGCTGTAGAGCTATTCCTCCTACCATTGCCAGGCTCTCCACAAAAGCTGTTGTCTTGCTGTGGAGCTGTGGTCGTGCACTGCAATTTGAGGATAAAAAGAGCATTGTCTCTCTCTTCACAGCATACAGCAGTGCAATAGGAGAATGACCAACTGGGCTGCTGAGCTAAGCATTCCCATGGTCATAAGCGCTAGCCTAAGTGCCCTGACTAAGCAAAAATAGGGGTCATCTCCAAGGAAAAAGAAAAGAAAATAGGAAGAAAAGTAGAAAAATCGTAACACAAAGAACATTACTGTTGGTTCGAATAGGCCATGGTTGGTCTGAAAGGCAGCCTTCCATTCATCACCTTCTTTGATGCATACATTATTATACCCCCATTGAACATCCAACTTGGTATAATATTTAGCTCCTCGGAGTTTGTCCATTAATTCCATGATTAAGGGGAGTGGATAACGATTTTTGATTGTCATCTTGTTTAGCTTCCGATAATCCTGTACTGGTCAGAGTTTTCCATCCTTCTTTTTGACAAAAAAGAAGGACGAAGCCATTGATGATTTTGATGGCTGGATCCTTCTGCTAGACAAGTTTTTTTTGAGGAACTTGTCCAATTCCTGTTGTTTGTTATTGCTTAGTGGGTAACACTTGCAATCCAGATTGGCATTAGAGTTAGGGATTAGTTTGATAGCATGGTCCCATGGTTTCACATCAGGTAGTTTGTCAAAACTCTCTTTTTCGAACAAATTCTGAAAGTCGTGGGCCCATGTGGGTACCATTTCTTCGAATGTCCTTTCCCCCTTTTTGGCATTAGCTTTTGCCACTAGGTCATTAGCATGGTGTACTACCTGAATGTTAATGGCCCTTTGTAGGTCTATGGTGAGAATGGTTTCTCCATCTTCTATTTCTTCATCCCATCGGTCCTCGGGATCTTCATCTGATAGTTGGAATGGAATTTTCCAGCATCGACATTAAGCGAAGATGATTCGTCTGGTTTTCCAATTGATTAGCAGATTGTGTCTGATCAGCCAATTGTGACCAAGGAATATCTCTTTGGTTTCTAGATCGGTTATGGCTAAATCAATTCATTCCAAATGATCTCCAATAGTGAGCCTAAGCTCTACATATTCAGTGATTAGTCCAGCTTGGTTCCTTGTCCCATCTGCATTATAGACTGGGATGGGTGCTGCCATTACCCAAGTGGGCAATTGATGCTTGTTGACAAAAGCTTGGTTGATGCTACTTCCTATGCAGCCACTGTCAATCAAGGCAGTGACTGCATGGGTTGATCGAGATGTTAATGTCTTGATCTGTGCTTTCACTAGTAAATCTTTTCCAGTTGATTTGGCTCTTCAGATGAACTTTCATGGTCTGTGCAATTCATCGAGTCATTTTAGGGCATGGCATCATTCTGCAACTCACATGCCAGCAATCATGTCATCAATTACTTCCTCAGCTCAGGACTTGTGTACTCAGTTCCTGAGCACAGCCTTTGTTGCTGCTTCGTCCTTGGCATCCTTGATGGCTCGCTAAGTCCATTCAGTATCGAATGGTTTGAGCCACATCATGGAGCCCTCTGCTCCTATTTGGCCTGAAGGCAGTTGAGTCTGTTTTTTATTTTTAGCTTGATGAACTGTTGGCAATGATGTACCTTTGGGGCTCTCTGCCCCTCTTTGGCCCTTTGTTGGCACTTGAGTTCTAGAAATCGGTTCCTTAGGCGATTCTGAATTCTGAGTAATAAGATCAGGTATATTTGAATGCATGCATAATTTAAGCATAGGGGATGGTACTACAGAAGTTAAAGTGTCAGTCTGTCCAGCAGAATTTGACCCGTTACTCTTATCCTTAGCTAAGGCAGTCAAATCGCTTACTGCTTGGCCCTGTCTTTTACCTCCTCAGGTTTATCGTCATCTCCGAGGTCCTGCACTTCCTTCATCAGCTCAGCGATCTATACTCTGATATCCTCCTGCATGCATTTGTTCTTCTTCTCTGGGCAGTTCCACACCATATGGCCTGGTCAGCCACAATTGAAGCATTTCCCCTCCTTCTTGAGGCGATCCACATCAATCTGCTTACCCATTCTGGTACTTGAACCCTTATCAGTTTGCTTCCCATTGCCCTGGAAAGTTGGGGCTAAGCCACCGGGCCTGGCAGACATGGTCACATGGGAGGTAGAGGGCTTCAAGCCCTGTCCCTGGTACCTGTGTTGGTCCCACAGGTTTGCTGATTCGGCCTTCTGTCATTGTCATTCCTGCCACATTAAGATGATCTGCATCTTCCAATCATTATAGCTGATTGGGATACTATGGCCGAGATCTGAGATAGTCTTCAGGTAATGAAGCAGCACTCCCCACTTTATATATTCGACCATTCATCTCGAGTCGGCTATGTCTTCTTAGATTCCAGTGAGTTTTCCGAGTTGTTCTAATTTGTTGAAGTAATCGGGTGCAGCCTTGTCACCCATCTTGTATTCCTTCATCTTCGACTTGTGGACTTCTCAGACTGCAGGGTCTGTGAACTTGTCACAGATCATCTGCTTTAGGACTGGCCAGGCAGAGTACTGATGATGCTGCCAGATAGTCGACCAGAAATTGGGAGCCAGGAGTATCCATCATACTTTTGCCTTGTCTTCAAAGTAGATGGTGGCATAGTTCACCTTGTACATATTGTGAAGGAAGTATGAAGTAAAAACCTGAAAGTATTAGTTGCAGTCCATAAGGAAATGATTAATATCATCTGAAGCCTCTTTAAAGGGAAGGGGCTTCTGCCCAAGCATCGGTCTGATGTTCAGTATATGTGCCTTTGGATCAAGAGGTGACATTGGATTTGAGGGTTCCCCTCCAGGGGGACCTGCCCAATCAGTTGGGGGTCCTAGAAAGGAGTGTAAGGATCTGTCATCAGCGGTCCTTCTTTTTTGATGATCCACCCATCTTTAATGGTTCACCTCTGTGCCATTGCTTCAGGGTCGTCTTTCTTCTTGTCATCAGGAACTGATCTGGTTGCCTCATCAGGTGGTGGCTGCCCTCCCAACAGTCAGCTCTCTGTGCTGGTCCAGGGATTTGGATGGTAAATCCTTGGCTGTGCATAGGACTGGGTTAGCTGAGATGCTATGCTGTGGATGGCTGATGTGGTGAGTGAATATCTTGATGTCATCATTTGGATTGATGAAGCTATATTTGCCATTTTGGGTGGCATCACACTTGGGCTCCATGGCATCGGTGCCTCCTGCTTGCTGAATCTTGGTCAATATGATGGCATCACTATCATCTGATAATATAAAAATCGCTGATTGAAATTAAAAATGGCATACTCAGTCGTGGCATACTGTAAAATCTCCTCCTGCTTGATGGGATCAGCAGCAGTATATCTTCACCCTAGAGATGATCATAGCCAGCGATCATCCCCCTATAATACGGCTACCTGCTTCTGGTATAGCCAAATAAATTCTTCCTCCCGTGCCTCTCATTCTCATCGTTTCTTTTTCTGTTCTTGGTGCATGGTCATGCTGATGATACTTCCCCACTCAAGAATGGGGTCCACTGCTCAGCCCCCTTAGTCCTCCTCCTTGGCCTCATCGTCTCCTTTGGCCCCCTTGTCAGTGGTCCCCTCGAGAAGGGAACTGTCTTGCTGGCCAAAAGTTTCTGGGGCAAGTGGGCTGGAGCTGAGTGTTTGACTCAGTGTCATTGGGTCCGGATCGAGGAGTAGGCTCTCGGTTGGACTAGTCCTCTTCTCCTTCTGCTGGCGGCACCACTGCTCTGTGATACCAGCAGAAGTTTCTGTAGAAATGGAGGCAAAAGAAGAGAGCAGTGATTGGCTCATTGAGGATCCTTTTGAGGTCCCCAGTGGGGTCAATATGTTCATTGTCACCCCCAATTGTTCCTTGGTCTGACGGTATTCTATCTCCCCAGATGAGGACATCATCAGTTTCAGCGATGGTGTCTGTTCTGTATGATAATGGGTGGTCATCATCGAGGAGTGCTGGCTCCCCATAGTGATAGTCATCGGTATAGATAACTCCAGCAGTTGGCCTGGTCCATGGGTTGGACTCACTGGCAGGAGTGGCTGGTTCCCAGAATAGAGAGTTGGCAGTGCTGATTGGGGTATGTCGTCGACTGGCTTGGCGGTCAGTTCATGTCTGCCCTTCGAGGAGCTGGGCAAGGGATTGGGGGCTTGGTTGTATTGGGTCTGATACCACTGGATTATGCCCTCGTAGGCATGAGGCTCCTCCTCATTCCTGTTCCAGTCTACTGGCCGCTCTTGATGCTGCTTATCAGTATCAGACCTCATCTCTGTTGGTGTCATCAAAGAAGGGATCGGGACTACTGACCTTTGTTCCTCTTCCACTGCTCCTTGTAGTGCTTCTGGTGCCTGGAGCCACCTGAATGGCATCCAGGGAGTCTCTAGCCCGGCACCCAATTCCAGACTGAGTGATAGTGGTTCTTGTCATAGTGATGCTGCACTCAGGGGGAGGGGGGGGATGGGGGTGTCAGGTTGGAGTCGTCGAAACCCTGTAGCCCAAGGGTTTCCAAGGTCTCAGACGATTGCCGATGGGGGTCTTGGAGGGTATTCGTGTTGCCACTGCTGCTCCTCCTCTTCCCTAGAATGCCTTTCAGTCGAGCCCCCAGACTTGTCTTCTGTTTCTTTAGGGTGTCGGATGGAGTTTCGGACAGAGGCAGGGATGTCATGGAGGGGGAGGTCTGGTGTGACATTTTGAAGGATTGTGCAAATACACTGGAATTCTTGGTATTGTCGGATGGCCCAGGTGGTAATAGATTGGCATCTATGACACAGCTGTATGATCACCAATAAACCGATCAAGGTTTCAATGATAGAAGCCAAGAGTTCAAAGAACTCATGAATAAAGTTCAAGTCAGATGGATTTAAGGCAGGAGGCATTCAGTTTCTCAGCACGGTTGGATCTGAGAAAGGGAAGCAAAAAGCTTCGAGCTAATTGTTAAGCCCAAACTCCATGTGACTATTAACACATGATAAACAGTTCAGTACCTCATACTTCGGGTATGTCCAACTGAGTTCACTGATGTGTTAACAGAGGTGTGTGGTCAAGGCATTGCAAGTCACTTGAGATAGAATGGTAGAGAATAAACTTTAGCTCAAAGCTGAGGTATTACAGCAAGAGCTATGCTACTTAAATACTGTTCTGTTATCATGCTATAAATAAATGTTCACAAAAGATATTGTCTGCTGTGGAGCTGTTACCCTTGCTGTTGCCAGGCTCTCCACAAAAGCTGTTGTCTTGCTGTTGTGCTCGTTATCGTTGCAGTGCAAGATAAGACAAAAGAAGCATTGTCTCTCCCTTCACAGTGCACAGCAATGTGATAGGAGAGTGACTGACTGGGCTGCTGAGCTAAGCGTTTCCATGGTTGTAAGCACTGGCCTAAGTGCTCTGACTAAGCAAAGATAGAGGTCATTTCTGAGAAAAAAGAAAAGAAATAGATAAAATCATAACACTCTCTGCTCAGCCAATATTACTGCTAGCTATACAGCACTCCAGCTGATCAGCCTCAACAGCAGCAGCTCACCACCAGTGGCACTCATTACTGTCATCATTAAAGTAGAGGTCATTGTTGGCCTCTGTTCTGTGGTCAGTGTTTCTGCTGTGTACTGATATAATTCTTTGGAATCCATGGCTCCTAGAATTTCTGGTCTCTCAAGCCATCCATGGGGCATCAAGAGAGTCTCTAGCACAGCATCTAATGCCAGTGCTAGGAATGGAGGTTGTTGTCCTTGTCACTGAAATGCTATGCTCAGGAGATGGAATGAGGGTGTCGAGTCTGGATTATTGAAATCCTGTAGCCTAAGAGTTTCCAGTGTCTCAGATGACTGCAGATGAGGGTCGCAGGAGGTATATGTGCTGCTGACACTGCTCCTCTTCTTCCTTAGAATATTCTTCAGTCAAGCTTCCAGAGATGTTTTCAGAGCTGAATCCTTCTACAGGTTGGAAGGACTGTTGAGCAGAGGCAGGAATGTCATGGAGAGGGAGGTCTGATGTGACATTTCATAGAATGGTGCAGATACATTGGAACTCTTGGTAATGATAGATAGCTCAGATGGTTATTGATTGGCATCTATAGCACAGCTATATGATCACCAATAAACCAATCAGTGTTCTAATGATAGAAGCCAAGAGTTTGAAGAACTCGTGAGTGAAGTTCAGGTCAGATGGATCAAGTGCAGAGGGCATTCAGTTTCTCAGCACAATTGGGCTTGAGAAAGGGAAGCTAGAAGCTTCAAGCTAATTATTAAGCCTAAATTCCATATAACCAATAACATGTGATAAACTGATAAAACTTCACACTTTGGATTATACTATCAGAGTCCACTGATGTGTTGTTGGCATTGTGTGATCAAGGCAGTTGCAAGTCACTTGAGATAAGATAGTGGAGAATAAACTTTAGCTCAAAGCTGGGGTATTATAGCAAGAGCTATACTACTTAAATACTAAATCCTTATCTTTCTAATAATATAACTATCTAATTGTCTTTGTTGGTGCTATGTAGCATTTTGTCCAGCATTACTAAGATATCTACAAAAGGTGTTGTCTTGCTGTTGTGCTGTTGCTGCTGTTACTGCTGTGCAAAGATAAGAGAGGCTTCTCAGTCTTTGTGCTGTTGCACAACTTCACAGCAGCGACCAGAATCAGGGTAGTGCTGATGACTAAGTATTCCCATGATCCTAAGCACCAAGTCTAGACACTCTGACTAAGCAGAAATAGGGGTTAATCCTGAATAAATCAAGGAAAATGATAGAAAAATAGGAAAAATTGTAACAGAGTCAGAGCTATCAAATGATTCTGGTTCCTTGACTTTGGTATGAATAGTGGCTGGTTTAAGGTTGTTGAAGGAAGTGGACACTCCTCATAACAGGTTCATAAATTCTAGAAATATGTCCTGTTGGTTTGGATTGTTGCTTTCTGTGAGGCCATTGAAGCTGTCTGGGCTATTGGATCCACCTAATCCTCCTGATCCACCTGGGCCTTTTAGAAAAGGGTTTAGTGGATTACCATCTGGTTTCTGTCAGATGGGAGTATGAGTAGGGGTATCTTCATCTCTATCCTCTGAGTCTGGGCTGTCTGAATTTCCATGCATATTGTCCAGGAATAAGAGGTCTATTGGAAGGTTGATTCAGACACTGTACATCAGGCTGGCCTATTGGGCTCTATTGGTTGGAATGCTGATAGCATCAAAAGGGTTAGGGGAATTGTCATAATTAGGTTGGCAGGCAGTGAAGCTAAAGTGATTGTAGGTTTCTCTATAAGAAGGTTGTCCTCCACTGAAGGCCAATCCAAAAAGGCCTGATTGTTTCTTTGAGACAGAGGCCAGAATGTCTTTCATGGAAAACATGTTTGGATGGATAGGCTGAGTTTGTTCAGGATCAGTTTCTGTGGGTTGAGTAAATGTGGTGGACATGATAAAAATTTTTGACTCAAGGGTTTGAGTTCAAATATACTGTTAGGAACATGCCAATCAAGTGAGTTTGAGTGCATATGCAGAGACCAGTGGAGTGCATAAGCATCAACAAAGCTATTGGCAATATCACTCTTGAGTCAGAGCCTAAGAATCTGGATAGACAGAACAGAGTTCCATCAGAGAAGTGAACTGGAGTATTCTTTGAAGTGGAATCTGATGGACGAAGTAGAGAGGAGTTGAAGTGAGTGTAAAGTATAGATGACTTATCCAAGTTGATATTTAAACTGAGTAGTTACAATGGTTATACATAGCTTTATATACTAATAGTAGCTAATTCTGAGTCAGGTTCCATTGGGTTCTAATGTCAGTATTTGCTATCAAATTCAGGGTCTAGATATTACAATGTGAAATATGAGTGTGAAATGATAATGGTGAAAATAAAATTAATAGGTAGTAGAAGCAGCCAGAGTCTGATAGGTTTCCATGATTGAATCCATGATTGGTTGAAATGACATAGAGGCTGATGGCATATGCATAACAACTTGGCATAAACTTCATCCCATAAGATCTTAGCCCATCCTTCTGATGTTAATTCAGTGGAACACATGACTGGGATGATCACTTTTAAGAAGTGATCAACTATGATGAGGATTATGTCATAGCTGTTACAGTCTAGTAATCTGGTGATCATATCCATGGAAATGTGGATCCATGGTGATAATAGAACCTCATTTGGATGGAGTGGAGCAGTGCATGGTTGCTTTGAAGACTTGCTTCACTGGCAGATCTCACATGCCTTGATATATTGCTCAATGTTCTAGCCCATTTTGGGCCACCAATATTCCTATAAGACTAACTTCTTTGTTTTAGCAATTTCTGAATGTCTGACAGTTGCATGGTCATAACATGTGGCAATGATTTCACTATGGATATTTTGGTCTCTGGAAATATAGATCTATCTGTCATAACAGATCATCCCCTCTTCCTTCCTCATGCTCTATTCATAGTTGAGCAATGGGGCCACTCACTGGTCCCACTTGTGAGTATCCTATGTGACACTCTTGATATGCTCATGGATCTTCTTCTCTGTCAGCATGATCATCACTCAGAAGTGTTCCAGTCTCAGGATTACAACCTCTTTATTGTTGTCTCCCTCCTGATTATAGTCTGCCCTCCTGCTTAGCAGATCTGCCTTCTTGTTAGCTGCACTGGCTTTGTGGTGCAGCATATAGTTGTACTCTGATAGTTCTGTGACCCATCAGGCTTGCTATCAGTTTAGCTTCTGTGGTACCTGAAAGTATTAGAGATTTTGATAATTAGTCTAGATTTTGAAGGTCTAAACTGATCCAATAAAGTAATGCCACCATTCAGCTAAGGTGAGCATTATTGTGAGTAATTCCTTATCATATATTTCATAATTGTGTTTGGTGATGGTGAGTGCCTTGGAGAGAAACACAATGGGGCACTATTTACCATCCTGTTCTTGGGAGAGAATGACACTGATAGCACCTTCACTTGAGTTGGCTTTGACATGGAATTTTCTGTCTTGAGTTGGAATGGTGAGGATCACATCCTTGGCTAGTCAGCATTTAAGGTCATTGAATGCTAACTGTTAGGCTAGGCTCCAGATCCATGGGGCATTGCCAGTTAGCTGTGTCATTGGCTGGACTACCTTGCTGTAGTCACAAATAAAGCATCAGTAGAAGTTTGTAAATCCAAAGAATGATTGGAGTTCCTTCTTCTTTGTCAGCTCTGGCCACTCTGTAACCCCTGCTGCCTTGATGGGGTTTATTTTGATGCTCTCTTCACTGATGATAACTCCAAGATACCCAGTTTCAAGTACTTTGAACTCACACTTCTCCACTTTGAGGAACAGCTGATGATTCCTCATTAAGGCTAGTACCTATTATACTAGTCATCAGTATTCTTCTTTGGTCTTGGATATAATCAGGATGTTGTCCAAGTAAATGGTGACCTTCCTAGTAGTGATGAGATCTTTAAAGATGTTGTTTATTATCTATTGGAAGGTTGCCAGTGAATTTGTGAGGTTGAAAAACATGACCATAGATTTGAACAGCCCTTGGTTTGTGCAGAAGACAGCCTTCCATTTATCACCTTCTTTGATATGCACATTGTTATAACCCCACCAGACATCTAGTTTCATGTAATATCAGGTGCTGCAGAGCTTGTCCATTAGTTTAGAGATTAATAGAAGCAGGTAATGATTCTTGATCATTATTTCATTAAGCTTCTAATAATCTTGTACTAGCTGGAGTTTTTTATCCTTCTTCTTGACAAAGAAGAAGGGTGAGGCTATTGGGGATTTTGATGGTCTGATTTGTCTACTGGAGAGGTTCTCCTCCAGAAACTGATCAAGCTCTTGCTGCTTGTTGTTGCTAAGTGGATATACCTTGCAATCCAAATTAATGTTGGCATTCAGGATCAGTTTAATCACATGATCCCAGGATTTTGGATTGGGAAGTTTATCAAAGCTGTCTTTGTCAAACAAGTCTCAATAGTCTCATGCCCATTCAAGCACCATCTCTTTGAATATTTTGCTCCCCTTCTCTGCATTGGCCTTAGCAGCTAAGTCATTAGCATGATGCACCATCTGGATGTGAATGGCCTTTTGCAGATCTACAGTGAGGATCATCTCACCATCTTTCATTTCCTCATCCCAATGATCTTCAGGATCTTTGTCAGATAATTTAAATGAGATCTTCTGACATTGGCATCTCATAAATGTGATTTGACTAATCTTCCAGTTGATAAGCAGATTATGGCAGATCAGCCAGTCATGACCAAGGAAGATCTTCTTAGTTTTCAAGTCAGTCACAGCCAAGTCAATTCTTTTAAAATAGTCTCTGATTGTGAGTCTAAGCTTGATAAATTCAGTGATTAACCCAGCTTGGTTCTTGGTCTCATCTGTGTTATAAACAGGGATCAGGGCTATGATGGCTCTAGTAGGAAGGCTATGCTTAGTGACAAAAGCATGATTGATTGAGCTGCCTGTGCAGCTGCTGTTGATCAGGACAGTGACTGCATAGATAGTTCAAGACATAAAAGTCTTGATCTAGGCTTTAGCCAACAAGTTTCAGCCCAGTGTTTTGGATCATTGGATAAACTTCTGTGGTCCTCAAAGTTCATCAAGCCATTCTAGAGCTCAGCACTGCTTGGCCTTTTTCATCCCTTTGATCATCTCATCAATGACTTCTTCAGCTCAGGTCTTGTGGATTCAGTTCTTGAGCATAGCCTTCACTGCAGCTTCATCCTTTGCATCTTTGATGGCTCATCAATTCCACTCGGTATCAAATGATTTTAGCCAGTCAATGAGACCCTCTGCCTCTGTTCAGCCTAATGATGGTTGAATCTGTTCCTTAAGTGATCCTTTCAGTTGAGCAATAGTGTCAGGTATATTTGAATGCATGCATAATTTAGACATAGATAATACTACAGAGATAATATCAGTCCATCCAGCATCTGTTTGTGACACACCACTCAATATCTTGACCAAGTCAGTAGAATCACTCACTGCTTGGCTCTGTCTTTTACCTTCTCAATCTTTGTTTCTGGTCTGAGGCCTTCTTCTTCTTTCTGCAACTCAGTGATCAAGGCTCTGAGGTCCTCCTAAGTGTATTTGTTCTTCTTCTGAGGACAATCCCTTGCCATGTGACCCTTCTGGCCACAATTGAAGCATTTGCCCTCCTTCTTGAGTCAATCCATGTCCATTGGCTTATCCATTCCAGTAAATATTGTACTTGTACTGGTTTTCTTCTTGCTATATAAGGAAGTTGAGGCTGAGCCACTGGACTTGGCAGATGTGGTTGAGTTCAAAGGGGTAGCCTTAGTTCCTGATCCCTGATGTTTCTGACCTCCTGTGGACAGAGTGATCTGTTCAGCCTTTTGCCACTGTCATTTCCTGTACATTATGATGATGCATTCCTTCTATTTGTCATATTCCCTTGGGATATTCTGGCTGAGATCTGAGATAATCTTTAGACAGGAAAGTGGGGCTTCCATCTTCATATACTCAATCATGCAGCTTATGTCTGTGACATCATCTCAGACTCCAGCAAGCTTGCTGAGTCATTTCAGCTTGTCAAAGTAATCAGTGGCTGGCTTGTCGGCTATCTTGAATTCCTTCATCTTTTGTCAGTGCACTTTCTGGACTGCAGAGTCTATAAACTTGGTGATAATCATTTGTTTGAGCATCAGCTATGAGGATATTCAGTGATGCTGTCATATAGTTGACTAGAATATAGAGGCTAGAAGCATCCATCATATTTTCACTTTGTCCTCCATATGAGTGGTGGTGAATGTCACCTTGTACATGTTGAGCATGAAGTACAAGGTGAAGACTTGAAAATATTGGTCACAGTCAGTGAGAAATTGATCGATATTCTCAGATGCTCTCTAAAAGGAGCAGAGCTCTCATACAAGAATGGGCTTGCAGTTGAGAATGGTGGTATCAGCTGCAAGCATCATTATTAGATTTGGGATCCTGCTAAAAGACAGAACTTCCCAGTGGCAGGGCCTTCTTTCATATGATGTGCCTATTCTAAATGGTAAATTCTAATTTGAGCACCTCAGGGTCATCTTCTTTAGATAGGAGAGCTGCAGGGGCCTTCCTGCTTCTACTGCCTTCAGCTTCATCTGGAGATAGTTGGCCAGCAAATGGTCAACATATGGATTGTGCCCATAGATTCTGATAGGGGTCTCTAGGCTGGGATCAGCTCTGCATGAGCTGAGATGCCATGCTGCAGATGGCTGAAGTGATGAACATATACTGTGTCAAGATACTTCAGATTGAGGATGCCATATAGACAGCTTGACTGAGTGCAACACTCAACATCCACAGCATTGGTTCAATATTGAACCTTGACTTATATGCCAGTAATAGTGCCAGCTGATATCCTAGATATTTTTCATTATAAATAAAAATAGCCCACTCTGTAGCTGCATATTGAATAATATCCATGTGCTTGATCCTATCAGTAGTGGTATACCTTAGTCCTATGAGCAACACTAATCAGGTGTCATCCTTCCATAGTGTAGCTGCTCTTTTCTGATACAGCTGTAAGAATTCTCCCTGATGCTCCTCCTGTGCCTTCCTTGCTAACTCTTCTTTCATCAGGTGTTTTATGAATATGCTCCTCCACTTACAGAGAGGATCCTCTTCCTTGTCATTTTCCTCAACTTTACCTCTCTCAGTGAGAGAACTGTCATCAGATGGATCATAGAGCTCCAGATCATCCTAGCAGTTGTTGCTGAGTGCTTAGTCTAGCATTGTCAGATCCAGGGTGAGGAGAAGGTTCTCATCACCTCTGCTGCTTCTCAAAGATCTTGATTCTTGCTGCTTCTGCTGCCACTGCTCTGTGATATTAGTGGAAGTTTCTGTAGAAACAGGGTCAGAGGAAGAGAGATACAAGACATTCATCCAGGACCTGCTTGAGGTCTCCAGTGAGATCAATATGCTCTTTGTTGCCCCTAAGGTCTCCATCATGACTAGAAATGTCTCTGTCTCAGCTTGAAATATCATTAGTCTCAGCAATAGAATCAGTCCTATATAATAGCAGGCAGTCATTATCAAGATCAAGTGATACTTGTCAGTGGACATTGTCTGCATAGATGACACCCTCAGAGGATACTGCCCATAGGTCAGACTCAGATATTGTGAGGGTGCTGGATTTTCTGAAGGGGAAAGAGGAATCAATGAGGGTGCAATCAATGATAGAGGTTCTAGGGCTCCTCAAGCCCCTTCACCAGTCTGCTCTGTCTCATGCTTAGAGATATCATCTGAAGAGGGTGTCCTCCCTAGCTGCCTTATACTCAATATGTGCCTGCTCCTGGATATACTCAGCAAAAGAGTTGGTATGTCAAACTTCATCCTCTGGGGGAAGGACCAGGTTAACTGAGTCAGTTGGTTATACTGAGCTTGATGGGCCTGGTATGCTTTTTGCTTGATAAGCTGTGCAACATCTCTCATGCTGCTCCAGTCAGTCAGCTTCTCTGGTAGCTGCCTGCTAGTATCTTTCTTCAGCCTTATAGTCATAGGCATAGATGGAGTCATCTGTCCTGATGACTCCAGTTCTGTTTCTCTCACTGTCTGTGCTCTGATTCCCAATGTAAAGCTCAGCAGGGATACTCTCTCCACTTTTAGTGGATATTGTATATAAGGATCCATGGTTGTATAGGGGACTTCCATTCTCTTGAGCCATCCCAGGGGCATCAAGAGAGTCTCTGGCATGGTGTCCAATGCTAGACCCAGAGGGTGCAGTTGAGAGAGTGGTCCTCATTGTAGGGATGCAGCTAGAGACATTTGTATGCTCAACTCATGAGATAAGTGTGTCAGATCTAAATCTTTGAAACCCTGTAGCCCAAAGGTTACTATCATCTCTGATGATTGCCATCAGAGGTCATGGCAGGTATTGGTGCTCTTCTTCTTCTCTAGGATGCTCTTCAGATGTATCTCCAGAGATAGTTTCAGATATGGTTTCTTCTGTGGGCTGGAAGGACTGTCAGGCAGAGAGAGGGATGTTGTGGAGAGAGAGGTTGGAGGTGACATTTCATAGTATGGTTCTGATGCATTAAAATTCTTAGTAGTGACAGATGGCCCAGGCAGTGATTGATTGGTGTCCACAGCACAGCTGTATGATCACCAATAATCCTATCAATGTTCCAATGATGGAGATGAGGAGTTCAAAGAACTTGTGAGTGAAGTTAGAGTCTAATGGGTTGATTGTGGGAGGCATTTGGTTTCTCAGCACAATTGGACTTAAGAAAGAGAAGCTAATTGTTAAGCTCAAATAACATGTGACTTAAATACATGATAAACTGATGCTGCTTTGCATTTGAGCAGTCATGTCAGAGTCTATTATATGTATCTGTTTGTCTATATGTTGCAAGACCTTTGCAGTTAGCTCAAGATAAGATGGTAGAAGAATAAACTTTAGCTCAAAGCTGGAAATACTACAGCAAGAGCTATGCTACTTATATACTAGTTATCATCTGTTCTATAGATATAACTACCTAATTGTGTGTCCTGGCATTATAGAGCATTTTGTCCAGTGTCATGAAGCTATCTACAAAAGGGTATTGTCTGTCATTGAGCAGTTACCATTATGTCAAAGAACAATGACTGACTGGGCATATTGTGATGACTAAGCCCTGGTCCCACAGTCTTAAGCACTGGTCTAGGTGCTCTGACTAAGCAAAAATAGGGATTAATCCCTCAAATAAAAGATGAAAATCAGGGAAAATCATAACAGGTGTGAGTTGTCTGGTATAGGTGTTGTTACCAGTCTGGCCAGATAGATATAACAAAGGCACCCATGATATGATTAGATAGATGCTTGATAAGATAAGATAACTGGAAAAATTATAACAGATAGATAAAGTGCAGCTTCTCCAGCCATAGTTGGGCATTCTGTATAAGGACAACCAGAGAGCTATGGTGCTAACAATGAATACTCAATTCCACCAGAAGGTCAAACACATCCACATACATGAACACTTCATTTGGAAACTCATCAAAGGTAAGGAGCTATGAGTCAACTTCATTCATGGAAATACCAATCCTGCAGACATGTTTGTCAAGCCACTGTCCTGTGACATACACCACAGTTATATTGAGATGCTGAGCATCATCCCTGTAGAGTAATACAGATATGGAAGAGTGTTGGAGGATATCTGTGCATATACCCACACTATTACTGTTAGGTCCAAGTGTCACATGAAATAAACCACATGATAAACAGAAGCTACCTTGCACTTTGGGTAGTCTTCTGAGTTCATAATTGTGGTTACCTGTAGTGTGTCACAAGGCTAGATGTAGCTCGAAGATAGAATGGTATGTATAAACTTTAGCTTGAAGCTGGGGTCTCTAGTGAGAGTGAGCTCTCCTTAAATATTGTACATGGTTCACTATTAATACTTCGCACTTATTGTGTATGTCTCTGTCCTAGAGATCTATTGTCCTTGGTCATCATTATCATACATAAAAGGTCAATTGTATGCTTATCACTGAATGTCAGTTGCATCAGAAAACTATGGTAAATTCAGCTTGTTGTAATGACTAAGCTATTCCCATGGTTTTTAAGCACTTATTCTTGACATCTTGACTGAGCATAAATAGGGGTCCAAAGGAAAGAAAAGAGAAAAATTATAACATTATCTCCTCCTTAAAACCATCATCCCAATGGCTTAATTTAAGGATAATTCATAGTTGTGTATGGCATCATCTGCATCCATCAGTTTCTCATTGATCCATTGGTTGGATTTGGGTTCATACCCTTTCTAACTAATAAGATAATCCACCATTGTCATCATATCTCCTCCTTTTGCTCTTATTTTCTATAGTTTATGGTTCAGGACCTGATCAATTTCATAATGTTCTTTGTCATTGATTAGGTCCAGTGGAGATAGAGGTGGTCTGTCCTGGTTCAGAAATGCTGGAGTGATATAGAGGGAGAGTAATGTTTTATTGAAGACATCATGGATTTTTCATATGGCTGGTAGTTTGAGTTTATATGCACCTGCTCTGATTTTTGAAACAACTTGAAAGGGTCTGGTCCATTTATCTATGAGCTTCTATTTAGGTCATGGCAGATGCAGATTGGTGGTATCCAGCCAAACCTTGTCATTGACCAAATAGTCATATACTGGTTGATGATGTTTGTCATATTGCACCTTCATAGAAGTGGTGGCCTTTTCCAATGCTGTTTTGGTTTCAGTATGAATCCTTTCTATGGTGGTGGCAAAATCTAAGGAGGCTGAGGTTTTCATTTAATGTCATTTGGTTTGGGTGACATTAGGATGTCATCTATAGTTAATGAAGAATAGTATTTTCCCTGTCATGGAATGGACACAGTTGTTGTGTTGGAAGGCTGCAAGGGCCAACCATTCAACCCAGTCATCTTGTCTATAGTTAATAAAGAGTCAGAGGTATTTTTTGACTTTCTGATTAACCTGCTCTGTCTGTCCATTGGTTTATAGATGGTATATGATGGAAGTATTTTGTTTGATGTGCAGGAGTTAATATAGGTTATCTAAGAACTTGGAGATGAATTGTGGTCCTCTATCTGAAATAATGACCTGTGGCATGCTGTATTTCATATAAACCTCATCTCATAGTATTTTTGCCTATCTTTCTGAGGTTAGTTCAGTCAAACAGGCAATTAGAATGATTGCCTTTGAGAACTGATTGATGATGATAATGATTGCATCATACCTATTACAGTCTGGCAACCTGGTGATCATATCAACTGAGATATGAGTCCATGGTGTAGAAGGGATTTCATTGGGGTGCAAGGGGGCAGATTGAGCTTGTGTTGATGGTTTTCCTCTTTGGCAGACTTCACATGTCTTAATATATTTGATGATGTCATTGCCCATTTTTGGCCATCAATATTTCCACAAGACCAGTTCCTTGGTCTTGCTGATACCAGAATGACTCACAGTGGGGTGGTCATAGCAGGTCATGATGATTTCACCTTGGAGTTCTTGGTCTCTCGGAATATAAATCTGTCTATCATAGTGGATTAACCCTCTTTCCTTTGTCATTCCTCTTTTGTGGTTGATCAAGAGGGCAATTCACTGATCTCATTTATAGCTATCATATGTAGCACTTTTTATGCACTCATGGATCTCCTCCTCTGTTAGCATTATTATAGCCCTGAAGTGTTTAGAGCATAATAGCATCACTCCTTCATTGTCAGCTCCCTTCTGGTTGTGATCAGCTCTCCAACTGAGCAGGTCAGCCTTTTTATTAGCAGTCTCTGCCTTGTGGTAAAGGGTGTATTGGTATTGGCTTAACTCTGTAACCCATCTCACCTGTTGGCAGTTGAGTTTCTGTGGTTGTCAGAAGTAGTGGAGGTTTTGGTGGTCAGTCTAGATTTTGAAGACCTCTGTTGCTCCAATCAAATCATGTCACCACTCCTCCAGAGCAAGCATAATAGTGAGGAGTTCCTTATCATATATCTCATAGTTGTATTCTGTGATGGTGAGTGCTTTTGAGAGGAATATGACTGGTCACCATTCTTTGCCCTGTTCCTGAGAAAGGACTGCTCCAATAGCCCCTTCACTCGAGTCAGCTTTAATGCAGAATTTCTCTTTCTGAGTCAGGATTGCAAGCACAACATCTTTGGCTAGCCTTCTTTTGAGATTGTTGAAGGTGTCCTGTTGTGAGAGATCCCAGGTCCAAGGGGCATTGCCAGTCAGTTGTGTCATCAGTCAGACTATCTTACTGTAGTCATGAATGAACTGCTGATAGAAGTTTGTGAATCTAAGGAACAATTATAGTTCTTTTTTCTTGGTTAGAGTTGGCCATTCTGTTACTCCTGCAACTTTGACCAGGTCCATCCAGATGCTTCCTTCCATGATGATGATGCCCAGGTATTCTATCTCTGGTACCTTGAACTCACACTTCTCAGCTTTGAGGAACAATTTGTGCTTCCTCATGAGGGCCAGTACTTGTTGTACTAGTTTTCTATGTTCCTCCTTCGTTTTGAACATGATCAGGATGTTGTCGAGGTACATAGTGTCTTTTCCAGTGGCAATGAAGTCTTTGAATATGTCATTCATCATCCATTGGAATGTGACAGGAGAATTGGTGAGCTCGAAGAATATGACCATTGGCTCAAACAGCCCTCGATTGGTTCAGAATGCCACTTTCCACTTGTCCTCCTCTTTAATGCAGACATTGTTATATCCCCATCAGACATCGAGTTTTGTATAGTACCTTGCCCCCTGAAGTTTATCCATTAACTCTGAGATGAGCAATAGGAGATATCAGTTTTTGATAGTCATCTCATTTAGTTTCCAGTAGTCTTAGACTGGTCAGAGTTTACCATTCTTTTTCTTGACAAAGAAGAACAGTGATGCCATGGGGGATTTGGAGGGTTGGATCCTCCTGCTGGATAGATTTTCTTCAAGGAACTTATCAAGTTCCTGTTATTTGTTGATTTCCAGTGGATAGGTCTTGCAATCGAGGTTCATGTTGGCATTCGAGATGAGTTTGATGGCATGGTCTCAGGGTTTGGGCACTGGAAGTTCATCGAAACTCTCCTTTTCAAACAGGTCCCAATAGTCTCAGACCCATTTGGATACCATTTCCTCGAACATCTTTGCTTCCCTTTGTTTGTTGGCTTTAGCAGCTAGGTTATTTGCATGATGAATTGCTCGGATTTGAATTTCCTGTTGGAGGTCGACTGCCAGAATGGTCTCTCCATCCTCCATCTCCTCGTCCCATCGATTGTCAGGATCTTCATCTGGCAGTTTGAAAGGAATTTTTCAGCACCAGCATCAAGCAAATGTGATCCTCTCAGTTTTCCAATTGATCAGCAGGTTATGACATATAAGTCAGTCATGACCAAGGAAAATCTCCTTGGTTCTGAGATCAGTGACTGTGAGATCAATTTATTCTGAATGATTCCTGATAATAAGCCTGAGCTCTATGAATTCAGTTATCGAGCTGGCCTGATTCTTGGTTCCATCAGCATTGTAGACTGGGATTGGAGTGGTCATGGCTCAAGTTGGAAGATGGTGCTTGTTGATGAAAGCTCAGTTGATAGAACTCCCAGTACATCCACTGTCAATGAGGGTGGTTATAGCATGTGTTGTCCAGTTTATGAGTGTCTCAATTTGAGCCTTGGTGATTAAGTCTCACCTGGCAGTTTTAGTTCACCTGATGAACTTTCATGATCCTCGAAGCTCATCAAGCCATTCTAGGGCTCAGCACCATTCTGCCCTTTTTATCTCTTCTATGGTTTCATCAACTATTTCTTCAGTCTTTGTGTGATGAATCCAGTTCTTTAGTATGGCTTTGGCTTCTGCTTCACTCCTGGTGTCTTTAATTGCTTGCCAAGTCCATTCAGTGTTGAATGGCTTAAGCCATGTGGTGGGGCTCTCTGTCCCTGTTTGGCCTGAGGGCATTTGAGTTTTTTTCTGTGATTTCTTAGTATGTGTTTGAACAATTTGTGGTATATTCGAATGCATAGTGGACATGTTGGTAATTACAAGAATACTGTCAGTCCGACTAGTGGCTGAGGGTTGCACACTGTGAAGTTCATTGGCCAGTTCAGTGGAATTGCTCACTAACTGGCCCTGTCTTTTACTTCCCCAATCTTTGTTTCTGCACTGAGCTTCTCTTCCTCCTTCTGTAAGTCAGTGATCTGCACATGGATGTCTTTCCAGATCTGTTTCTTCTTTAGGCAGTCTTTTGCCATGTGCTCCTTCTGTCCGCAGTTAAAGCATTTCCCTTCTCTTTTCATGCAGTCAATATCTATTGATTTCTCTGCTTCGGTATATGTGATACCTATTCTAGTTTTTTGGGAGCTATAGGCAGGGACCATAGAGGGTCCTGATGATTTTCCAGCAGTTGTCTCTAAGGTTTTGTTTAGGGTTGGCAGGGTCAGCTTCTTGGTATAGTCTTGTAGCATCATTGACTCCACTTTCTGCCTTTATCATTCCTTGTACATTTCGACGATCTGCTCTTTCCACTCATCATATCTGTTAGGCATCAGTATCTTGACACCTATTGCAGAGATCATTGTAATGTACAAAGGGGAAACTCCTCATTTGAGGGCCTCGACCATTCACTCATTGTTTGCTATGTCATCTCAGAACCCAGTGAGCTTTGCTAGGTGTTCTAGCTCATCGAAGTAGTCTGTCACTGCTTTATCTCCTATCTTGTATTCCTTAATCTTTTGTTTGTGAACCTCCTGTACTGCAGGATCAATGAATTTGTTGTTCAACATTTGTTTAAAGACCGGCCATGAGGGGTACCGGTAATGTTCCTGAGTTGATGATCAGAAGTTTGGTGAGATTAAGATCTACCAGGTCTTGGCTTTTTCTTCAAGATACAAGGCTATGAAGACAACTTTGTTCATGTCAGTGCTCAGGTATCCAGTGTAAACTTCAAAATATTGTTTACAATCAACCAAGAAGCAGTCAATGTCATTGGATGCCCCTTTGAAGGGGCAGGGTTTTTAAAGTAGGTTAAGGCAGCACTAGAGTACCACAGCATCATAGGGTAATGCACTCATCAGATTGGGCCATTCCAAGAATAGTAGTCATTGCCACTCATGCAGTGGGCCTAAGAACGAATGTAATGAGTTGTCATCAGCTACTGGACTCTCTTTTAGCAGTTTATCTCTCCTGACGATTACCCCATCACAGATAGTGAACCCCAGTCGTACTACTTCTGGATCATCTCAGATGGGTTTCTTTCCTGCTCCACTTCTGCTTGTCTGATCTAGTGGGGGTTGGGCCCCCAAGAGTCAGCTTCCTTTCTTAGTCCACAGGTTTCAGTATAACTCCGGCATTTCTCTGGGCTGTGGTCGAGATCAAGAAAGCTGGATTGCCATTGAGCAGGTGGAAGAAGCAGAGTATAAAAATATACTCTGAATAGATGGGGCTGTGTATATGGCTTGTTTAGGCATTATGAGTGGTGTTTGTAGCATGAGGCAGACTTTTACTGACATTGGATATGCTGATGGTTTTCGAACCTGGTCCTCGGAGTGTCTCTGGTTGTACTGTTTTGTGGCATAATCTGTTGCCACATGCCTCAGAATTTCTGTTCTTTTGTCAATGATGGAATTCAAATATAATTGTCTCAGTTGCAATGCTAGCCAGATAGCATCATGCTATAAGAAAGTTACCCCCCTCAGATAAAACTCCTGATATTCCTGCATTCGTGCCCTCTTTATCTCCTGCTCCAGTTCTTCTTCATCTATTGTTTCTACCAGTCCATACTCAAGGACCCCGCTCAGGCGAGATGGGTTACTGCTTTCAGTTTCCTCTTCCTCTGTTTCCTCTTCATCCTCTTTCTCCTTGAGGAGGGAAGCAGTGGGTGGGTTGTAGAAACTCTTTGCCCCTCCCAGGTGTACTGTCATCCCAGATCCCTGGCTGGGTGCTCAGCCCAGCAGCTGCAGAACCTGATGTATAGTTATAGATGGCAGCAGGCTGGCTGCCAATGTTGAAATCATATTTATTTCCACCAGTTGCTCTTGCCACCTCCACTCACTCACAATAGAGGCAGACATTTTGTTAGTAGTCATTGTTGATGAGCTGACCAATGACCCTACTTCCAAGAAATCCTCAGAGGGTGCAGGTGAGGATATGGGCATTGCCAGGGACTCGAAGTCCATAGTGTCTGAGAACAGACTCATCACTTTTAAGTGCTGAGTCGGCACTGGGCATTCATCGGGAAGAGAGATATTGTGGTATTGGAAGATATTGGCCTCTCCTGGTTCAAGTACCATCCACTCAGTATTTGGGGGTTTCACTTCTTCTGGTGCTAGACTCTCTAAAGACTGAGGAGGAAAGGGAGGGGTCTGCTCATACTGGGGTGAGGATGCTGGCAACCTCTGGCTGGAGTCCATACCAGTTAGAGATGTTGGCTCTATCCAGCTGGTCCCTCTCTGTTCTTCACTGGGTGTCCTGGTTTTGCTTATCATACTCAGTGGCAGCTCTCCTCTGTGACTCCTCCTCTATGTGGCAGTCCTCATGCTCACTATGTACTGGCTGCAGGTCATCTTGCTGCCTATACTCTTCTTGTCATATGGCATCATCATAGTTGAAGGGAATGGTAAAGTCCCAAGTTGGAAAATATCACTGTACAGTCTCCTTCCATCATTCTCATTATCACTGTTCATTGTCTGGCTGGTCCAGGAAACCCTGCCCCATCCTGGTGCTGGCTCCAGTGGGGGAAGAGGTGCCATGAGACTGGCTGCAAGGAGTTGGAGGTCAGGATCATCAAGCCATCTGAGGAGCATTGAGAGAGTCCTGGGCATAGTCAGCAATCCCATGGATGTGAGAGGCAAAAGAGGGGTCAGGAGAGAGGGACTGCTCAAAGAAGTCCTCTGGGAGGTTCTGGTCCTCACTATGGAGGATTATGTTTGGTACAAAGATCCTGCATCCTCCTGAGATGTGAGAGTGCTGGTTTCCAGATTAGAAGAAATGTTGTCCTCCCACTTCTTCTTGACCATTCCTCTGATGCGAGCTGCTAGGCCCAGCTTCTGGAGGCTGATAGATCATTCTTTAGGATTCAGGGATATCATGGAGGGGAAAGTCGGGGGTTATATTTCATAGTATATATTAGATGTTCTGAAATTCCTGATAATGTCTAAGGGCCCAGGTGGTGATGGAATGGCATCCCTGGCACAGCTAGATGATCACCAATAAGCCAATCAATGTTCTGATGATAGAGGCAAAGAGTTTGAAGAACTTATGATTGAAGTCAGGATTGTTGTTGCTAGGAGGAGGCATTCAGTTTCTCAGCACAATTGGGCTTGAGAAAGAGAAGGAAGAAGCTTTGAGCTAATTGTTAGGCCCAAGTGTCATATGAAGTAAACCACATGATAAACAGAAGCTACCTTGCACTTTGGATAGTCTTCTAAGTTCATAATTGTGGTTACCTGTGGTGTGTCACAAGGCTAGATATAGCTTGAGGGTAGAATGGTATGTATAAACTTTAGCTCAAAGCTAAGGTCTCCAGCAAGAGTGAGCTCTCTGTTAAGCCCAAACTCCATGTGACTATCAACATGTGATAAACAGTTTAGAACCTCACACTTTGGGTTAGACTGACTGAGTTCACTGATATGTTAACAGAGGTGTGTGATCAAGGCATTTGCAAGTTGCTCAAAATAGGATGGTAGAGAATAAACTTTAGCTTGAAGCTGGGGTATTACAGCAAGAGCTATGCTACTTAAATACTGTTCTTGTTATCTAGCTATTAATAAATGTTCACAAAAGATATTGTCTGTCATAGAGCTGTTACCCCCTGCTGTTACCAGACTCTCCACAAAAGCTGTGGTACTGCTGTTATGCTGTTATTGCTGCACTGCAATTTGGAGACAAAAGGAGCATTGTCTCTCTTTTGACAGCACACAGCAGTGATAAGACAATGACCAACTGGGTTGCTGAGCTAAGCATTCCCATGGTCCTAAGCACTGGCCTAAGCACTCTGACTAAGCAAAGATAGAGAAAAATTGTAACATTACCCCCTCCTTAAGACCATTGTCCTGATGATTAAATTAGAAGAAGTCATCCTTGCCAGCAGGAGATAGCTGATCTGTTGGACCACTCAGCATTTCATTGCCAGGCTTCAAACAAGTCGAAGAGATGGTACATTGCTCTTTGCTATATGTCCCCTTGTTGAGGATCTGCAGATGGCAGATGTCCTAGTCATGTCCTCTGTTGACTGTGGGTGGCTGATCTGCTGGATCTATTGTAGCATGTGTTTGCAGGTTCATAAAGACTTTGAATGCAGATGGATGTATTTGTTTAGGGATAATATTGAATATGACCTCCTCTGCATCCACTTTATTGATTCTGTGTTTGTAGTCTCGAATTGCTTTTTCCACCTTCATGTGTTTTTTATTGATCCATTGGTTTGACTCTGGTCCATATCCTTTCCAGCTGACTAGGTAGTCAACAGTTGTTTTCATGCCTCTGCCTCATGCTTTAACCTTTTGGGTTTTGTAGTTTAGCACTTCATCAATTTTGTAGTGTTCTTCATTGTTGATGAGTTCTGCTGGAGGTGGAGGTGGTCATTCCTAGTTTGGAAAGGCTAGTGCTGTATATAGTGTCAACAATGTTTCATTAAAAACATTGTGAATTTTCCAAGTTGCAGAGAGCTGCAACTTGTATGTGGAATTTCTGATTTTAGCCAAGACTTTGAATGGTTCTGTCTATTTGTCTGCAAGCTTCTGTTTTGGCCTAGGTAGGTGAAGATTCATAGTATCCAACCAAACTTTGTCATTTGTAAAATATTAGTGTGCTGGCCATTGATATTTGTCATACTGCTTCTTTATTGTTGAAGCAGCTTTTTTAAGAGCCATCTTAGTTTCCTCATGGATCTTTGCCATCTCTGTTGCAAAGTCCTTTGATGCTGGTGTCATCATGTGAATCTGTCTTGTTTCCATGACTGATGGGTTTCACCCATAGTTCACAAAGAATGGAGTTTTACCTGTTGCTGAGTGAATTCTGTTATTGTGTTAAAATGCCACTAGTGCTAGCTATTCCATCCAGTCATCCTGTCAATAATTGATGAAAAGTCTGAGGTACTTTTCAATTTTTTAGTTGGCCCATTCTGTCTGACCATCTGTCTGTAGGTGGTATGCTGTCGAAGCATTCCGTTTAATGTTGAGTAACTGATATAAGTCATCCAAGAATTTAGAGATGAATTGTGGCCCTCTGTCTGAAATTACTACTTGAGACATGCCATATTTTGCATATATCTCATCATGTAGTATTTTTGCCCATCTTTCGGATGTGAATTCTGTTGAGCAGGCAATTAGGATGATCACCTTCAAAAAGCAATCGACTATGACAATGATTGCATCATAGCCATCACTTTTGAAAAGTCCAGTTATCATATCCACTGAAATGTGAGTCCATGGTGATAAAGAGACTTCATTCAGATGGAGCGGTGCTGCTCTGGGTTGTGTTGAAGTTTTGTCTCACTGGCAAATGTCACAAGTCTTGACATATCAGATGATATCATGGTCCATCTTTGGCCACCAATACTCTCTCAAGACTAATTCCTTTGTTTTAGCAATCTCAGAGTGTCCAGCTGTTGTGTGATCATGACAGGTGGCAATGATGTCACCTTGAAGTCCATGGTCCCTTAGGATATAGATCCACCCATTGTAGTGGATCAATCCCCCTTCTTTTTTCAATCTCTGCTCATGATTGAGTGATGGGGCAATCCTCTGATTCTATTTGTGGGGATTCCAAGTGGCACTCTTGATGTGTTCATGCATCTCCTCCTCTGTTGGCATGATCATTGCCTGAAAGTGTTCAGGCTATAATAGTATGACCTCCTTGTTATCTTCCTCTCCTTGATTATGATCTGCCTTGTGGCTGAGGAGATCAGCTTTCTTGTTAGCTGCTCTAGCTTTGTGATGCAGCATGTACTCATATTTGGATAATTCCATAACCCATCTGGCTTGTCTGTGATTAAGCTTTTGAGATTGTTGGAAATATCGTAGATTTTGATGATCAGTCCAGATTTCAAAGGTGTGATCTGCTCTAATAAGGTAATGCCACTATTTGGCAAGAGCGAGCATTATGGCAAGGAGTTCTTTGTCATAAATTTCATAGTTGTGCTCTGTTACTGTGAGTGCTTTTGACATAAAGGCGACAGGTCACTATTTGCCATCTTGTTCCTGTGAGAGTATGGCTCCAATAGCACCTTCACTAGAGTCAGCCTCCACTTTGAACCTTCCATCCTGAATTAGTATGGCTAGAGTGATATCTTTAGCTAATCGGTGTTTAAGGTCATTAAACACTGTCTGTTGGGAAATTCCCAGTCAATTGTGTCATTGGTCAGACTATTTTGCTGTAATCCCAGATAAATCATTGGTAGAAGTTGGTGAATCCAAGGAAAGATTGTAGTTCCTTCTTCTTCATTAGTTCTGGCCATTCAGTCACTCCTGCCACTTTGACAGGGTCCATCCTGATGCTTCCTTCACTGATAATGACTCTGAGGTATTTGGTTTCCAATACCTCAAATTCACATTTCTCAGCCTTGAGAAAAAGTCGATGTTTCCTCATCAAAGACAGTACCTGTTGTACTATCCTTTGGTGTTCCTCCTTGGTTTTAGACATGATGAGTATGTTGTCCAAGTAGATTGTTACCTTCCCTGTGGCAATAAGATCCTTGAAGATGTCATTCATCATCCACTGAAAGGTAGCTGGTGAGTTGGTGAGTCCGAAGAATATAACCATTAGCTTAAACAAACCATGGTTAATTCAAAAAGTGGCTTTTCACTTGTCACCCTTTCTAATATGTATGTTGTTGTACCTCCACCAAACATCTAGCTTGGTGTAGTACTTTGCACCCCAGAGCTTATCCATTAATTCTGTGATTAAAGAAAGTGGATAACAATTCTTGATCATTATTTTGTTTAGCTTCCAATAATCCTGTACTGGTCAGAGTTTCCCATTCTTCTTTTTGACAAAAAAGAAGGGTGATGCCATTGGTGACTTTGATGGTCAGATTCTCCCACTGGATAAGTTCTCCTCAAGGAACTTATCTAGTTCTTGTTGTTCATTATTGCCCAGTGGGTAACACTTGCAATCTAGGTTGGTGTTCGAGTTAGAGATTAATTCAATGGTGTGATCCCAGGGCTTTGAGTCAGGTAGTTTATCAAAACTCTCTTTTTTGAATAAATTCTGATAATTGCATGCCCATTCGGATACCATTTCTTTAAATGTCCTTTCTTCTTTTTCAGCATTAGTCTTTGCTGCCAGGTCATTAGTGTGATGTATTGCTCAAATGCTGATGGCCCTTTGTAGGTCAACAGCAAGGATTGTTTCACCATCTTCTATTTCCTCATCCTATCAGTTCTCGGGATCTTCATCTGGTAATTCAAATAGAATCTTCCGGCAACAGCATTGAGCAAAAATGATGTGTTCAGTCTTCTAATTGATTAGCAGATTGTGTCTGATTAACTAATCATAACCAAGAAATACTTCCTTATTTTCTAGGTTGGTTACTGCCAGGTCGATTCATTCTGAATGATCACCAATAGTGAGCCTAAGCTCCACATATTCAGTGATTGATCCAGCCTGATTCTTTGTCCCATCTGCATTGTAGACTGAGATGGGTGCCGCTGTTGCCTGAGTGGGCAGTTGGTGCTTGTTGATGAAAGCCCGATTGATAGAACTCCCTGTGCAGCTACTGTCGATAAGTGCAGTGACTGCATGGGTAGATCGAGATGTTAATGTCTTGATCTGTGCTTTGGTCAGCAAGTCTTGCCCTGGAGACTCAGAGCATCGAATGAATTTCCATGGTCCATGTAATTCATCGAGCCACTCTAAGGCTTGGCATCATTCTGCAGCCCATATTCTAGTGATCATCTCATCAATCACTTTTTCAGCTCAGGTCTTATGTACTCAGTTCTTAAGCACTGCTTTTGCTACTTTTTTATCCTTGGTGTCCCTGATGGCTCGCCAAGTTCACTCAGTATCAAATGGTTTTAGCCAATCAGTGGGGTTCTCTACTCCTGTTTGGCCCGAAGGCAGTTGAGTCTGTTTTATATATTTAGCTTGATGAACTTTTGATGATGATGCACCTTTAAGGCTCTCTGCCTCTCTTCAACCTTTTATCGGTGCTTGAGTCATTAGAGTCAGTTGTTCTGGTTTCTTAGGTGATTCTATGAGAGTGGTACTGTCAGGTATATTTAAATGCATGCATAATTTAGACATAGGTGAAGTAACTACAGAAGGAAAATTGTCAGTCTGTTTAATAGCTGGGGGTGACAGTCCACTAATTAGTATTTGGGCTGAGTCAGTGAAATCGCTCACTGCTCAGCCTCACCTTTTACCTCCTTGGGCTTGTCTTCTGGCCCAAGATCTTAGTCCTCCTTCATCAACTCAGCAATCTGCACTCAAATATCTTCTTGAGTGTGTTTATTCTTCTTCTGAGGGCAGTTTCACACCATGTGGCCCTTTTGGCTACAATTGAAACACTTTCCCCCCTTCTTGAGGCAATCCACATCTATTGGCTGATCTGTTCTGATAAATGTTGTGCCCATATCAGTTCGCTTCTCTCCAAAAGAAGTTGGGGTCGAGCTCCTGGGCTTAGCAGATGTGGTTGTAGCTGGGGTGGAAGACTTCGATCCTTGCCTCTGGCTTCTATAAGTTCCATATGCCAGAGTCGTCGCTTCTGCCTTCTGTTGTTGTCATTCTTTGTATATAGTGATGATTCAGGCCTTCCACTCATCATATCCAATAGAG
Source organism: Guyanagaster necrorhizus (assembly GCF_019112545.1). Classification (NCBI taxonomy): domain Eukaryota; kingdom Fungi; phylum Basidiomycota; class Agaricomycetes; order Agaricales; family Physalacriaceae; genus Guyanagaster; species Guyanagaster necrorhizus. The sequence continues at coordinate 291,907 of NW_025064901.1, forward strand.
ATCTCTTATCTGATGTCAGAGATAGTGATGAGATAATGAGATAGTAGGCCCATCTTCATGTATTTGACTATTTATCCAGAGTCTGCAATGTCATTGTAAACTCTGGCAAGCCATCTCAGTCGTTCTAATTCATTGAAGTAATCAGTAGCAGCTTTGCCAGCCATCTTATATTTCTTCATCTTCTGCTTGTGGACTTCTTGGACAGCCAGATCCATAAACTTGTCAACAATCATTTGTTTGAATACCAGCCATGAGAGGTATCAGTGATGAGCTCTCATGGTGGACCAGAATATTGGGGAGATTAAGACCCATCAGGTCTTCACTTTGTCAGCCATATGAGTGACCACAAAGGTGACCTTGTACATGTCGGCAAGGAAGTATGGTGTGAATACCTGAAAGTATTAGTTGCAATCGACCAGGAATCAGTCAATATCATTGGAAGCTCTCCAAAAGAGTTTGGGCTTTGCCACCAGAACCAGTCTGACATTAAGAATTTGAGCCCCTGCATCAAGAGCAGGCATTGGGTTGGGCCACCCTCCAGTGGGTGGTCCTGACCATTTGCTCAGGGATTCTGGGAAAGAATAGAGAGAGCTGTCATCAGCGATAGGACTTTCCAGCAGAGGAACTGTCTTTCATATGATCCATCTATTCTTGATGGTCTAGCCCTAGGCAAGTGCCACAGGATCATCTTCTGTAGGGGCCAGTTCAGCAGGCTTGGGATCCTTGCTGCCTTCGGCTTTATCTGGTGGTGGCTGTCTGGTGAATGGTCACTGAACCAGGAACCTCTATGGGTTCAGATAGTGACTACTCAGCTTGAGTCAGTATTGAGAAAGCCAAAATACCATACTGCAAATGGTGAAGGTAGCAAATGAGTATCTTGATGACATTGTTCGGATAGTAGGTACCATGTTGGCCAGCTGGCTCAGCACAATAATTGGCATCCACAGTCTTAGTGTTGTGCTGTACTTCAGCCTGTATAGTGGTAATGCCTGCATCTGATGTCCTAAATATTGTTTATTGTAAATAAAAATGGCTTATTCAGTGGCCATATATTGTAAAATCTCTGCATGCTTGACATGATCAGTGGAGAGATACCTTTGTCCCATGAGTGACACCAACCAGATGTTGTCCATCCACAATATTGTCATTCCTTCTCAGAACAACTCCATAAAATCCTCCTTTCATGCTTCTCATGCTAACTCTCTCTGCTTCTGTTCATGTGTATTGATATTCCATGAGCTGACCCAGTCAGTTGAAGGGTCCATGACTCCCTTGTCATAATCCTCCTCCCTCTCATTGTCTGCATCTCTGCTGGTGGTCTCACTGTCTGTATCCCCCTCAAGGAGAGAACTGTCACACAGGTCGTAGACCTCTGGAATGGCCATGCTGAGGCTGCATGCTGGGTCTGGCATCATCAGGTCCAGAGCAAGGAGTAGGCAGCTGCTCAGACTGCTCTGGCAGCTCCTCAATGCTCATTGCTGTGTGTGCCATTGCTCTACAATACTGGCAGAAGTTTCTGTAAAATTTTGAGTTAAGAAAGAGGGCTGTGAAACTTCCATCGAGAAACCTCTTGAGGTCACTGATTGGGTCGATACCCTCATTGTCTTCCCTGATTGTGCCTCTTTCTGCTGGGACTCCATCTCCTCAGACCAGGATATCATCTGTCTCAGCAATAGTGTCAGTCCTGTAAGATAGTGGGTGGTTGTCATCAAGGTTTTGCTGGGCCTCTTTCTTGATGGGGTCTGCCCAGGGGTCAGACTCAATGGTGGAAGTGGTAGATTCCCAGAAAGGCAAGTCAAGAGTGGTGGTTCCAACAAGAATGTTGGTAAAGCTTCCCCCCTCCATCCTCCTTCATTCTTCTGCTGCTCAGGCTTGAAGGTAGCACCCAAAAAGAGCATTCTCTCTCATGATCTCATTGTCGATACATGCCTGCTCCTCTCTGTGCTCAGAAATGTGATTGGTATGTTGAACTTGGTCCTCTCTGAGGAGAACTGTAGCAGCAGGATTGGCTGGCCATGTTCCCACTGATACCACTTGTGTGCTTTCTGCTCAGCTAGTATGACCGCTAGCTGGGCCACACTCCATCTGGTCAGCCTTGACGGTGGCAGTCTGCCACCAGTGGTGCTTGTCACTGTTATCAGGCCAATACTAGTCATTTTCAGCCCTGGCTCTGCTGTTAGTTCTTCTGTTGTTTATGGATATGGTTGATCAAGACTCATGGCCCCTGGAACCTCAGGTTCCTCAAGCCATCCATGGGGCATCCAGAGAGTCTCTGGCATGATGTCTAATGCTGGTGCTAGAGACAGGGGTTGCTGTTCTGGTTGCCGGGATGCTATGCTGGGGGGACAGAATGGGGGTGTTGGATCTGGGTCATTAAAACTCCATAGCCTAAGGGTTTCCAGTGTTTTAGATGACTGCTGTCAGGGGTCATGGGGGGTATGTATGCTGCTGACACTGCTCCTCTTCTTCTCTAGGATGTTCCTGAGCTGAGCTCTTAGAGATGCTTTCAGGGTCTGTTCCTTCTGTGGGTCAGAAGGACTGTTAGGCAGAGGCAGGGATGTTGTGGAGGGGGAGGTCTGATGTGATATTTCAGAGGATGGTTCAAATACATTGAAATTTGTGATAGTGCCTGATTGTCCAAGCTATGATTGATTGATGTCCATGGCACAGCTGTATGATCACCAATAAACTGATCAGGATTCCTATAATAGATGCCAAGAGTTTGAAGAACTCATGAGTAAAGTTTGGATCGGAAGGATTAAGGGTAGATGGCATTCAGTTCCTCAGCACAATTGGGCTTGAGGAAGGAAAGCTAGAAGCTTCAAGCTAATTGTTAAGTCCAAACTCCATGTGACTATCAACATGTGATAAACAGTTCAGAACCTCGCACTTTGGGTTAGACTGACTGAGTTCACTGATGTGTTAACAGAGGTGTGTGATCAAGGCATTTGCAAGTTGCTCAAGATAGGATGGTAGAGAATAAACTTTAGCTTGAAGCTGGGGTATTACAGCAAGAGCTACACTACTTAAATACTGTTCTTGTTATCTAGCTATTAATAAATGTTCACAAAAGATATTGTCTGTTGTAGAGCTGTTACCCCCTGCTGTTGCCAGGCTCTCCACAAAAGCTGTGGTACTGCTGTTATGCTGTTATTGCTGCACTGCAATTTGGGGACAAAAGAAGCATTGTCTCTCTTTTGACAGTGCACAGCAGCGATAAGACAATGACCAACTGGGTTGCTGAGCTAAGCATTCCCACAGTCCTAAGCACTGGCCTAAGCACCCTGACTAAGCAAAGATAGGAAAAAATCATAACACTCTTCTTAAATATTGTACATGGTTCACTATTAATACTTCACACTTATTGTGTATGTCTCTGTCCTGGAGGTCCATTGTCCTTGGTCATCATTACCATATATAAAAGGTCAATTGTGTGCTTGTCGCTGGATGTCGGTTGCATTGGAAAACCATGGTGAATTTGGCTTGTTGTGATGACTAAGCCATTCCCACAGTTTTTAAGTGCTTGTCCTTGACACCTTGACTGAGCATAAATAGGGGTTCGAAGGAAAGAAAAGGGAAAAATCATAACAATTACCCTTTCAATCATCACCTACTCTCTTTTGATTATCACTTATTCTTACTTAACATATATACATGCCCCCTGTCATTACCCAATCACCTATATAGCCTGGCCATAAATACCTGTATACCTCAGTCATTTCACCTACACTGTGCCTGACTGAAGTCTGTATACCATTATCATGCTCTTTACTATATCACTCACATTCCTTTGTAGATTGTTACTTATATTCTTCTGTTATTAGACTCAGCATTCCAAGTAAATGTAAATCATTTCATTTGACCAGTTACCTTGAAAGAGTAGCCTGGTTACTTTCTTTGTCCCCTTGAGCTCGAGGCTTTCAGCAAAGCAGCCAACTGTTCAGATTTGCACTGAAAAAAAAAGCTGTGAAAATAGTAAGTAGATTCATTGGTGACTACTTAGAATCGCCAGACACTACTTCCTCATATGGTGGTGGTTGTGGATGTTGAAAAGCCTTCTCCCTTGTCCGGATCCCGTACAATCACGAATGCCCAACAGTCAGAGATTAACATATGTCGGTCTGAATGAGGAAATCAGCGCTGTAATATTATATTCAATGGTGGTAGGGGGGGAGTTTTCATTCTGGACCCTGGTCAAGATGCATGTACAGTATTGTTGACCTTGAGAGCGTGCTACACCTGGGTGATGCACCAGCTGAGGGCCACTAGCCAAGAATAAGTAACCGTAATCCGCAATATGCCACATCATCAGACCAGCCGGGATGGCAGTGGAATCGACGATTCTTTCGGTCCCAGTTCTCAAGTATGTACGTATGTTATTGTCGAACCATCTCTGCTGCGATGGTGGAACGCTGGCATGCCGAGATTGCCAAGAGAGCAAACACACGTTTTAGCTGCACCTAAATGACCTCTCTGCTAAGTAATGCAGCTAGAATTCTTTTCTTGTTGCCAGGAAACGGCGGGTCGAAATTCCATAATGCCAGGTGGCAGAGTAGAAGAATATCTTGACAAGGTTGTTACCGTAGCTGAAAGCACAGAAATGCTATTGACTGCGCACACGACAAGTAGTGAATTTGGGGTGAACGCCAACGTCCAAGTTAGGGTGGAACAGCCTTATTAGGGTCCGAGCCCCTAGGCAGCTCCCTCACTCACCCACCATCACCACCAACTCGACAGTCACTATCCGTTTACCGTTTTTTCATATCAATATCTTTGACCACTTTTCTTTTTCTTTGCATTGGGCGATAAGAAATCGACATCGACGTTGCCTGGGTTTTTCCACTTTTTTGCCGTCCTAATGTCTTCCACACAACCCCAAGCCGCCAGTGCAAGCCCCATGCCTGCGGGAGTCACCGACCCCAACTACAGACCTGGCCCCGGCCGTTTAGGCAATCTTACCATCGCGATGCTTCATTCTTTGGAGAAGTTCAAGAAAGAAGTCAAGGACGAGGGCTGGTTCGTCGAGGAAAGAATGGACGATGAACTTATGCTTAGGTCTGTCCCTATTTCTCTGCTAGGCTCTTATTTTGTCGTACGACAGGATTTTAGTGCCCACGATACTGGCGGATGACTTACTCCGCTTCTATTAGATTCTTGAGAGCCCGCAAGTTCGATATTGTGGCCGCTAAAAAAATGCTGCAAGAGTGTGAGCAGTGGAGAAAGGAATTTGGCATTGAGGAGATTATGAAGTACGACATCTCCTCTCGCAACATGATTACTTCTCATTCTATATCAGGAACTTCGACTTCAAGGAAAAGAAAGACGTGGACAAGTATTATCCTCAGTATTACCACAAGATGGACAAGGTAAGCCCCGCTGACCCAGCAATGCCCCTGTCTCTTCTAATCGCCCTTGTTTCTTTCCTAGGATGGTCGACCGCTTTACATCGAACGTCTTGGCTACCTTAACATAAAAGAGCTCTACAGAATCACAACCCAGGAACGTCAACTCCAACGTCTTGTCTACGAGTACGAGAAGAATTACAGCGACCGCCTACCCGCCTGTTCCAAAGCCTGCGGACACCCCGTAGAAACATCCTGCACAATTCTTGACCTGTGGAACGTGTCTCTCAGCAACTTCTATCAGGTCAAGGACTATGTCATGTCGGCTTCGTCCATCGGGCAGAACAGGTACCCAGAATCCATGGGCAAGTTCTACATCATCAATGCGCCTTGGGCATTCAGTGCCGTATGGCGGATTATCAAGCCGTGGTTGGATGAAGTCACCGTCAGCAAGATCGACATCATTGGGAGTGACTATAAAGATAAGTTGCTGGCTCAGATCCCGGCCGAGAATCTTCCGAAGGATTTCGGAGGACTATGCCAGTGCGAAGGGGGATGCTCGTTGAGCGATGCCGGCCCGTGGAATCCTACCGACACGGCCGCACATACCCCAGCAGCAAATGGAGACAGTGCGCCAAATGGCAATGCGGCGTAGATGTTAGCGGTTGGCTTTTCATTCGCTCATTTTTGCTGGGACGGAAATCTAACTGTACAGAGTAATTCAGATATACCACTTTCCTTGTACTGCATTCGCATATTAAGATAGAATCGGGGGCAGTGATAGGGAATTTAATAGTCTTAAGTACACTCACTGTGACGTCGTCTGAAGCAATATTCGCAGGGTAAGAAAACCCGTCCTACAGCTACCGCCACTGCTCAGCGCTGATGCTAAGCAGAACCTTGACATGAAATCAGTTCTATCTTCCCCATCCCAACCCTATGTCTTCTAGCAGCATATAGTGTAAGACTGATACCAAGTCCCCAAGGTTTTCCTGTAGTCGAGTTACAGCTAGGCGGTCTTCGGAAGTCCAAGTCGCGAGGGCAGATACAACGTTGTGTAACCTTGTCAGAAATCCTGGAGGTGATGCCCCAGCACGCTACTGATGGCTCCAGCTTTCCCCGAGAGTATTTCGACCTCGTTCACTGGAACATTTCGACGCCTTGACTAGGCAGAAGGGCAGGAGGGTCTTTCCAAAGACAACGATTTTGCAATCAGCTCCTGCTTGAGCTTTTCTTTATCGACTGGATACAAGACTCGTAAATCGTCCACAGCAAAGCGCCTCTATTTCTCGTCTAAATCCTAATTTTCAGCGTCCACGTAGAGGGTATTTCGACATCCCAGATCGTGGTGTCGCCCCCCCCCCCCCCCCCCCAACACCCACCTTCCACTATCATTCGTGAAGTCGGTCGGCGTAGCAGATGGACAGAGATGATGAACTTATCGGATCGAGATCGAGATCGACAGGAAGAAAGAATATAGCCGCCTTACGGCTTTATCCCTTATCCACAAAACCTTGGAGTCCTGCATAAAACGTAAGGAAACTGCTACAAGAACTAGACGACGCGGACTTGCGAAGTCCCGGCTTCTCGCATAAGTTCATTGATAATATGTTGTGACTTTCTGATTTGGTTTCTGAATCAAGTGTTCTGGCCGCACATGAACAATATACTAGTAACCAGGAATTGCCTATACAGCTCAGCACCAGCAGAACCTTGAAAATCATTAGTCAAAAAAGTTTTCAGCGCGTGGAGGAACGCACTTTTCATTATTCAGCCATACAACGTTGCTCGGGGACTCTGCTCCATTCCACTTGAACGCTGGAAGATGCTCTCCTCGTTCCATATGTACAGCACCGTAGTCCTGTGCTATTTTCTTGTGCGCTTCCGGTAGATTCCATATTTCTATTTTCTCCATCCCGTGTTTTCTGGCAACGAACTTCAACGCCGACACAAGATCCACAAAGGTTTCTTTGTTTGCCCGCAGACGAGTAACGAACAGGGTCGGAGGTTTCAAATCGAAAGTCCACGTCGCTATTGAAGTCTGCTTGTCGAGTGTCGCAGTGGTCGCACCGGGCTCTGTGGGACATTTGGACTCACGGACGACGCCCCAGTATTCCACCGAAGGTTTGAACTTTCTCCAGACATGCTCCAGTCTTCTTCTTTGGAATGTTTCAACACCTTGTCCTGGCAAAAACGAGAATAACACGGTCTCCCCAGGGTTCGAATGCAGCGACATGGCCGCCATGTCTACCATGATTCTCTGGTCATCAACAGAATGCAACGTTTCTACGTCACCTGCACTGAGCCATTGCAACCCCCGACCGGACACTGAGACATCCTCGACATCCATGTCGCCAGCTTTGAGATCCCATACGGTAGAAATCGCGTCTCTTACCACCCAACCTTCAGAATCACTAGTCGTAGGACCGCAGGACTGATAGAAATGGCCGACATCACTCCACAAAGCTGAAAAATGACCATATGCCAACCAAATAGGTCTCTCCGGGGGGAAGCCCCATGCTTCCGGGAATGTGGATGGCAAAGACGAACTGAGAGCTAATACCCAGTGTAGCAGGCGCATCATATGTTTCGCGTACCCTCGGTGTCGAAACCGTTCTGGTGCAAACACCGACGCAATTGCATAACAAGTTACTTCCTCTGGCATGTCATTATTTGGCTGTTCGCTATTTCTTCGCAGGACTAGGCCCTTGCGTCGAAAGCTAGTTATATATTAGTCACCGATATTTTCAAAAATAATTCGACGTTACTTACGTTTCGCAAGAACATTTAAATTCGAGTGATTCGGGGTCTTCTCGCGAACATAATACCCTGATATCAATCAATAAAACTCTGATGTGTCGCGATTAGAACCTTACCAAGTTATCAGTTTTCTATTGAATGCATGCTCGTCGTTATCCATTTCGGCGTCCCGACGCAAATATTCCTCCTCAGTCATAGATCTTCCCCATTCTTTAAACGTTCGACGCCTTGATTCAATTATCTGCGCTTGTGTCGCGGGAAATAAGGACAAAGATGAAAGGCTCATCAAAGTTCAACGCAGGTTGACTTGCACAGCCACATCGTGGCTTCTAGATACAACTTTTACATCCAGTACTGAGGCTCGTCATAATATGCATACATGGTCACGTCGTTGTATAACCCTTGACTTCTTCAGCCTGTATTGTCAATTCCTCCAAACCACTAATTCTTTGCCGCAGAAGAGTGTCGACACGCTCAGTGACGCGATCTACTTGCGTGTATGACAGTCTTTGACTAGAGTGGGGACCACCGGGATCGACCGATGCTGAAGATGGTGCAAGTTGTATATGTATTGATCCAATCGTTTTTGAGGCATCTTTGGGCCAAAATCGCGGTTGGGAATAGGAGGCGAGACCCTCGATAGATCTTAGCTGTAAGCGGAGACAGTTAACAACGCTAGTACTGTGCTATCCACAGAGACGAACCTCAGACAAAGCACTCTCAATCTTGACGTCTTGTTCGGCAACATCTAGGCATAAAACCTTGCCTGTATCGATGACTAAAGGCAGGACACTCCCTGCAATTAGGACAGCAATAAAAAGAGAGGCAATAGGATCAAAGCCCGTCCACCCGTACACCTGGATCAGTAACGTTGAAACGATGACACCTACGGAGCCTAGTGTGTCCTACAAGAAAATCAGCAGGAATATCATGCCACGAACTAGTTCTTACCGCCATAACATGCAAAAAGACTCCACGCATGTTATCGCTGTGCCCCTCGTGGTCATGATGGTGGGCCGAAGGAGAATGAGATGTTTGAAGATGGTGATCATCGCCAAAGCGATACGTTGGGGTGATAGGCGAAGGGACGTCATCATATGCAATAACATGAGGTGTTACTGCTGAAAGAACCGGTGTATCATTTATCGAATGAATTTTCAGCGAAGGAGGAATATGGCGCTTGGTACGCTCCGCATACGCACTCGGAGGATGTGAAAGCTCGGGTCCGTGAGAGTGGTGACCGTTGACCTGCGGAGGTGGTGAGTGCGAGTGTGAGTGCGAAAGATCAGATTCAGAGTGCGATCCTGTATGTGTGTGTGAATCCGAGTGAGATTCCTCGTGTGATACATGCGGAGACTGTGGTTCTAAATGAAGATGCGAGTCATCACAGTCTGGTGAATGTGTGTGCGACTGCGAATGCGAATGCGAGTGACTATGTGAATGCAAATGGGTACCTGACGACACAGATGCAGAATGTGAGTGTGAATGAGTATTAGGCGGAGAGATGTTATGAGGGAGATGGGAAGCATCATGATCGTGGTCATTGTGCGAATGAGAGTGTCCATGAGAATGAGAATGACCTCCCTAAGAATATGTCAGCCCGGAATCATAACCAAATTGAAAAGACATACATGGTGATGATGGCCGCCCATGGCAAACATCCCAAACAAGTTGACGGCCAATCCTAAAGAACTGACCAGTAGCAACTGGCTTGTGTTCATTTCTGGTGGTTCCAAACTATACCATGTTAGTATAGGTTTCTTCCGGTCAAAGGAGAAGCTCACATTCGTTGGATAGCTTCAAACACAATAAAGATAGATATTAAGATCAAGAATATACCATTGGCAAAGCCCGAAAGCGTTTCGATACGACCATATCTGGACCATATGAATATACCAAATATCTACCGCAGATGACTCTACTTACCCATAGGTATATCGCTCGTTTGGTTCCCAGGTTGCCATGACGGAGGCGAAGAGTCCTACACCGATGGCCATACAGTCAAAGGCCATATGGATCGCTGAATGTGCTAGATAAACGACGTTATCCGCAGAACTGCACAATAAGGACTGACCATCGGAAATTAGACCCAAGCTATTGGTCCATACACCATACAGCATTTGAACCAACATATACGCCATGTTGAGCATCAGAAAGTAGAAGATCTTTCGAGACTCGGCATTAGACAATATGGTCTTAAGGTATGATCGGATCAGACGCGAGGTGGAAGTGCGAGGAGCGGCAGTCATAGATTCCACACTTTCTGGTTGCAGACCTGTAGATTCAATTAGCATTATTTTCATCACAAAGCAGCATCCACATACCGATATAGATCAAGAAAGCCACGAAGAGATCCGTCCAACATGGTATCTGCGAAAACGCAAGAGGCCCGAACACTGATGCAAAAATAAGAGTGAATGGATAGGATAGAACGACATGTTGCGGCATGGAAGACACCTGCGCCAGTGATCGCGTGGCCAAGGGATGGAAGAATAACAGCGAATACGCTATAAAAGGAACGGCAGCCAACGAGATCAAAGGGAGTGCCGGAGTCTGGTTTGATGTAAGCTGTAGAGAATGAATGGTGAATGTTGGTTCGAATTGAACCCCACACAACGCAACATACCACTGTCCTGAAGATGTAGAACGGTAGGGCAAAGATAGAAGCACCGAACGTGGTGGTGGCGATTGTGAACGTGGTTCCAAGAGAAGCAGTGATGACTCCTAGAGTATGGTTGAGGGCAGCTGAAGATACTCCATGGATGAGCAGTGCGACATAGCCGGGCATTAAGCGGCCGAAATTTGCAGCATCAAACTCTGCATCTGAGAGAACAGATAGAACAAAGGCTACGACGACTGCGAAAGCCCTCCGAGGCTAGTAGACCTATTAGACGAAGAGTTGGGATAAGATACTTGGAAACGACATACGGAACGCGTGTTGAGAACGCTGTCGACCCATAGTGAGGAAAATTGGGTGAAGAGGGTGACACTTCAATACTCTGTCAGAAGCATGAACAAAAGAGTGATACAGGCGTACCGGATCGACGACAGCCTGTACAGAGCGGTGAATAGGCATGCCTGTTGGGCGAAGAGAAGCAATGATGCTGTCCCCAGTGCAGACCACTGGCCAGATAAGATACAGACGTTCCAAGATAATGAAATAACGCACCTCGATATTTTTCCGCCGTGCCAGCTGGCCGGTCAAGCCCTCCCAGACCATAACACCAACACCTCCGCATGCCAACACTCTCATCACGACCCAAAAGATGCCCACATCGTACTCCAGGAGCCAATCCTTTCCCAAGTGTAGTGATGTCGCGAACAGGGCGCTTGAAATCAGTATTTTCGGCAAGTATCTGCTTGGAACGCTGTTCACGGGAAGTAAGTGATGGCTGAGAGCCGACCTAGAGAACACCCTACGAAGTAGACAAGACTCTTGGGTTCAGGCTTATTTTGCTACGTGTTTTAGCATCTGGGACCGGCATGCTACGGGAAAAGAGAGACGCTGAAAACGAAGGAAAAGAGCAAACGGTAGATCTACAATGTGCACAATGGACCCTAATGGACCGTGTCACCCTCACAGGCGTTTATGTAACGCGGGATGTTATTTATTTGCCGAATAATGTACAGACAGATTTTACGGCAATACTTACAACACACCACTTTGAATTTATATCTTTTTGAGTCGCTCACGAACTGACTCCAGTTTCCTTTTGACCTCTGCTGAATGTCAGCATCACGCGAAATATTAGGAAAAGTCTCTAACCTGTTCGCTGACTGGCAGATCCTTCGAGTAGACCCACAGCCTTCTCGAATGACCTCTGGGCCGCGTTCAGCATATGGTTCACGTCCTCTGGGTCGGTCTCGTCTTCCCCGACTGCAAGCATAACGTCGCCTAACCGTGCCCATCCCTTACCCCATCGCTCATCCAACTCTGTTGCTTTCACCGCATCCGCAAGCGCCTTGGGCAGGTTCTCTTTGGTTCCTAGACGGAGATATGCCAAAGCACGATTTGCGTACAATTGTGGGGATTCTTGCGTACGAGATATAGCGGTGGTATACGCTTCAATAGCAGATGTATAGTCCCCAGATGCAAAATATTTGTTTCCCTCTTCTTTTGCTGCCTCTGCTTCCTCCGATAGAGGTGCGATTCGAGTTGCATGTCGAGCAATCATGGCCGCAAGACTCCGTGGATCGGCACCTTGTAAGAAGTCGACCGGTTTACCTGCCCTGATCGCGATGAAGGTGGGCATAGCGGATATCCGGTATTTTGAAGCGATTGCTTTCTGCGCATCGACGTCGACGCGCACGAATATCGCTTGTGGGTTCTTCTGTACGAACTGAGCGAAAAATGGTGAGATTTGCTGGAGACAATATCAGCTAATGAAAGCGATCAGCGAAACCATACGTACCTTGCAAGGCCCACACCATACTGCGTGGAAGTCAACAAAGACTGTTTGCCCTGCTGCTGTTGCGGAACGGAGAGTCTCGTTCCACTGCGTGACTGATTCAATTTCGACTGGGTTAGACATTATTGTGTAGAACAAAACAGCAGCGGCTGTAGTAAGCAAGGAGGCTGTCCAAGAGAGTTATATTGTAAGCCACCACTGTATGATGACATCACCTAGTATTATGTCGCAATTATTAACGGTCACCGGAGAATAGGCTTCAAGTGCAATATAAACAAGAAGGATATTTGTCCTTGCGATAAAGATACATAGCTGTAATACGTAGCAGAAACTAGAGCGATACAAGTACATGACAAAAAAATACATCTGAGAATCAACCGAGATCAAAAAGGTTCACCAAAAACATGTTAGATCTGCTTGTACTGCGCCATAAAATTCGACCACGAAACCTGTAGATCATGATCCGGTGTTGCACTGTATTCCCCGGGATGCTGCATAGTATACTGCCCATATCCAATTCTAACATTGGCCCCATTGCCATTGCTATATCCATAATACTCGGGCATAACATCCAATGACATTCCATGTTGGTTCTGGGGTATGTTATATGCCATGGCGCTTTCTGATTGAAGAGGCATGTGCGGGTATAACGGGTATTCTGCCAACTGATATTCCTGTTGCGGCTGAGGGGTATAGGTTTGCCACTGGTTCACAGATTCTTGCATCGATTGGTAGCCGCCTTGCAGCTCTTGAGTGATAGGCGAAGCGGGGCCGGGCGGAGATGCAGGCTGAGACACAGGACTAGACCCAGCCTGGGAAGAAGGGGAAGAAGGCAGAGAAGATGTTCTCCGCGAAACAAGTCGCGTCGTACCTCCCAGGGCTGCGAATTCATCAACTTCTTCTTTGATATGGACGACGGAATAGGAACGGGATATAGTGTCAGGCGGTACGAGTCCGCGTACCTTCGAAAGAGCCGTATGCGCTCGTTCTTTGAGCTTCAGGAGAACGGCCTGCAACAGAGGCATGAGATGGGAGTAAAATGAAAAGCAACTAAATGTCATACAAGTATCTTTACTGTCCTGGAACTTTCCGAAACTTGGGAGAAAAGTTGATGGGCAGATTCCAAATGCGACAACGCCGATGGGGCAAGAGCCATCTGGGCTTTCATGGCGATTGAACCAAGAACGATCTGACGATGAGTTAATACTGAAACTCATCAGAAGAGGGGCAATGGGAACTTACTGCACAAGAAAAGACGTGGGTAAACAAAAACCACATGCGTTCCGTTAAAGTGGGATGTTGTTTAAATAGGCTCTCCACCAGTCCCACGAACGAGCAGGCGCTAGTATATGCAGCCAGCACTGACTGCGCATACTTGCTACCCATAGGATCTAAAGGATGATCCTCAAGAGCCTGAGCAAAGAACCCTCGATGCATATAAAAAAGTGCTTAAAGGAGATGAGGTCAACTTCAATCGCAGAAGCGGAATGTCACGCACTGATCTCCTTGATCGCAAATGCAATGTAACGCTGCATTGTCAACTGCGTCGAAGGTTGATCAAGTTCCGGCCCCATCCTCGCGCCACCAAATCCAGGTACCTGGAGGCTCGGAGGAACATAGTAAGACCGTACCTTTCTGTCTAAGTCTTGTAATATTTTGTAGCTGGGCGGGCGTGCACCAAAGGCTTGATCATGAACAATGGACAGACAGTCTGAGGCGAATGCGTGCTTCCAAGCGGAAACTAGCGAGAAAGTTCAAAATCTGGATGACAAAATACGAAGCAAGCCGGACTTACAGCTCATTTCTCCATTGGCATTATGAGTACCTGAGGCATCTTGAGGAAACTTGGCGTCCACATGGACGTTAGCGAAGGATGGAGGCCTTCCGTAAGTGAGAGACTGCACGAACGTCATATTCCAATGCCATGTCCGCAGTGACAAGACTATTCACCTGCCATGAATCGTAGACGTATAACTCCCATAGAAGACAACGTCTCCGGTAGGATTCTTCTGGATCAAGGTTCCACTTTCCGCTATCACGATCTAGCACAATCACCGATCATAAGGGCAACCTGTCAGTATACTGATGATACTTACGGAGTCCGACCTGTGGGTGAGTCAGGTATATCAGGCAACGAGCCACAAATTAAAAAGGCATTAAAAGACAAACACTTTGCGCCAACTTGACTACAATTCCCATCATTACCCAACGAGCTTCGATATCATTCCAAAACATGAAATGGCACATGACAAACTGTTTGCATGTCATTAAGTTGCTTGTATGATTCATGAATGAAGAACTTACTAAGGCCTGGATTCCCGGTATTGACTGCTCCTCAAAGACAGAATTGATGGATAATGCAGCTTTAGCTAGTTGATAATATTGCATCGCTTCGGGTGAATGTGCCTGCAACTCAAGGTCCATCAGCGCACCCATGGCCAGGACCATGAAGAGGAGAGCTAGACTGTGAGAATTGATCGCCTCGCCATAAGGGTACTCTTGTTCGTAGACGGGGCGAAAGATGGTTTCAAAATAGTCTTTATGGTTGATGGGTGTATACCTATCGAGACCGATGAGATGAAGTACAGGAGACATGTATGAAACAGCTTACATCCAAGCCGCATGTCGGTAGTATTGTTCTTGTGAAGATATTTCATCCTGAACTTCGGATTCTGATAGAGCTGAAGAAGACATACCTGACAGTCGTCTAGCCACAGATGCGCTAGGTAGATAACTATGCAGAGCGTGTCGAATCTCTTCAGCACATCTGCTAACAGATGGAGTGAACGGAAATGCATGCTCAAGCCATGGCAATTCCACGGGGATTGTAATTTCAAAGTTGGTGGGCATATCATCATCTTCTTCGGAACCTTCTTCGTTCTGGAAACTTGGAAGCTCGAAGTTTTGAAAAAGAAGAATTTGCAATTCTTACCTTCAGGAGATACTGGAACGTGATGAGTTATGGAAGAGATCAGCGACGCAAAGACTTACCCAGGAATTGGCAGCTTGGCCAAAGAACGACGATCGTCCTCGTTCTGACAATGAGCTGGAAACGAACGCTTAAGTACAAGGACGGGAAAGGGCACTTGAATCATACAGGGAGCCAAGAGCATTGATGGCGTCCACATTTTCGGCGTGATTCTCCTTCTGGGTTTGCTCATCAAGTCTCTCTCGTTCCAGTGGCCGCTTAATCTGTAACAGCTCTTCACTCAGTAAAGGATGAGGATGGGGGGAATTGAGAGAATGTGATTCAGCAAGGGCGTCTTCGAGCTGTCGCACACGGGTAGATAATTGTCCAATCTTATCGTGGAGCGCTTCAGTATTGGCGAGGACGAAACTAGGCAACGTCTTAATGAACTCAACCGACCATCCGTTACGTGAAGACACACCGATTTCCCTTGCCGGTCGTCAAAGACCCTGGATACAATCGTTACAACCAAGACCAGACAAAAGCCGATTGCATGAGATACCGTCAGGACATATGGGACCACATCCTACACAGCAGGTTCTGAGATACTGGCGCCGCGTGGAAGGATAAATGCCATACCCTTTTTCACGCAATTACTAGGGCACAGATAATAAGTATGTACTTGCTGTAGATAGAGCGAATAAGCTTTACCTGCAAGGAAACACACGACTACACCTGTACGAGGCGTGAGCCGCGGCTGGAAACGGATGCAAACAAATCGTACTTGAGCTTCAATCTGGAAATGGTGCAACAGATCAGCTTGAGATGAAAATAAGGACTACGCGTATCGCACCTCCTGCACTGTACAGAACAAGACAGGTGTGAATGAGCCTCCCCGACTCGGAATACAAGGACGCGACCACCATACCTCGGCACAGCTGAGAGCAGCCCCCCTGCGTTTATGCCGCTGCACTAAAGACGAGTCCTGCGGGTAGGCAGATGCCATAGGATGATTGTAGTGGAGAGCGGTGAAGCAGTCAGCAACGAGCCATTCGAGGATACAGTGCGTTCTCAGATCTGCCCAATACGGCAAAGATGCCGGTGACGTTGTTCTTGTTTACTTCTCCGACCATTTTATTTTTATTTTAGTTCGCAACGCTGCATAAAATTTATCTATTCTACACTATTCCCAATGGATGTCTCAATAGTATGTGTTTTGATTTTTTCATTATCCCAGTTCCACCACAATCAAATCGTGCCATTCCTATCTGGCCTATCTGGTTGGTTCTTCTCTTTGCTTCTTGTCGGCCCTGCACACTCATCAGCTCTGTCCAGTCACCAGTCAACCATCAAAATTACCTTTCGCTGGCCGACAACTGGGGGAGGCGCCAGCGGCATCCGGCAACGCCGACGCTGATCACGCTACTGTTTCACGCATGCAAACTTGGGAATCTAGAAAATCAACCGCATGGAGTCCGTATCTGTATGTTACAAAATACCAGGGACTCTTCAGGTATTTCTGTGTCCTTACAGTGCTCTTGCTTATTCGAAGACCACAGGAACGTTGACAATACTGGTTTTGGCCTTCCCTGATTTACTTTAGCACCGTCCTTTGCCCGTAATTCCAAGTCCTTGTTATGTCCAAACGGGTCTCGGGCCACAATATCCATTCAGTCCCGGTCACACGAACTTGTCTCACCCTCTGCTCTTCCACGTCGGACGATGTGTATCGACAGCCTTCGCTCATTCTTGGTATCTACCGTCGGGTTTTCTCGGCGACCATTTCAATTTCAGTGGCGATTAACAGTACACCCTCAGACGTTTGTGGCAAATTAATTCCTCTACCAACCCCAGATTCATGTCGAAAGGATGTTCATTAGTTATATCAGGAGGACGCGGTCGTTCCTCGGAACTTTCTGGATTTTCTCCATCATCCGACTTTTTCTATGGATCTCTACAGTACTCGTGTTTTCATCTCTACTGTTTTTGTTCGCATCGACTTCCGAAAAACGGATGTATATGCCGTATCTGGGTAAGATGTGGTTACGCTATTACTAGCGAGATCACCTAGTTCGCATCATCTCGACAGGTTCTATGGTTGTTCTCAGTCTGTTGAAACAAAGGTTCGGTTTCCTACCTCGAACGCCCAGGGATCGCAATGTACGGTCTTCATCCGGTAGAATCACTGAATTCTCTG
The DNA here is from genome assembly GCF_019112545.1 of Guyanagaster necrorhizus. Classification (NCBI taxonomy): domain Eukaryota; kingdom Fungi; phylum Basidiomycota; class Agaricomycetes; order Agaricales; family Physalacriaceae; genus Guyanagaster; species Guyanagaster necrorhizus. The sequence continues at coordinate 309,523 of NW_025064901.1, forward strand.
CACGTTGTTGTTCGGAATAGCGGGATCACCGACAGTTTCGTAATGGCGGCGGTTGGGCGCAATTCACAAGTTAATCATGACATGCTAGTGACATTCTGTCGAAGGATTGAGGCCACGGTTCCGGCGAGTCATCGTTCATGCAACAACCTGCCCGCAAGATTATGACATCCCAGCTTGCCCTGGTTTGTTTGCTTCAACGCTTGGGCGGGAGTCTCTCCCCTGCCTCTTGGAAATTATTTCCTATGCCTTCTGTCCGACCGCACTGACAACGACGTCGGCGACAAGAAGCTTCGCCCGACGTCAAGCTCTAGACCGTTTTCCCTTTGTTGAGGCGGTTGAGCACTGTTATTGCCTGTTGAAACCGTTAACCAGTGATCGCGATCATGGCAACTAGGGGAAGTTCAAATTATTATTGCTGCGTAGATGTACATAGGTGTACTTGGTTTGTTTCTCTACGATAATATTGCTTTTGTACGCAGACCCGAGTCGCAGGCAAGGTTACTTGCTTCCTAAGCTGCTGCATCCATATCAGGACTGTGCTGTCATCAGATGATGGGAGAACATCGGCCCTGCGATGCAGATTTTTGCTTCTCTTTTCCTGCTTTCTTTTGCTGTCTCTATGTCATTTTTCATTTTCTCTACTCAATCCCCAGTTCACCTGTAACAACATGTCTCTACTATCGCTGCCTGAGGACCCAGGCAACTTGTCCGATTCTGGAGAACACAATGCTTTGGCCCAACCCATGTTTCCCCACACTCGAGCCCAACTGTCGGCCTTGTCGCGCCAGTCCAAACCCATTGATGGATTTGAGAGTGATATCGACGGTGACGAGATTAGCCGAGTCTCATCATCGTTTGTGAATCAGGTCGTGGCCCTGCTGGTTGAGGAACGCGAAGATGAGCTCAAGGCGCTTCTGAAGGAATCCTTTGGCCTGGATGATGACACTGTGCGTCTTTCTTCCTTGAGGAGTATTTTTTCTTGACCGCAGACTAGGTGGAGCAAGGTGTCTTGGACCTTATGCATAAACACCGGGACGACGTCGCAGGTGTTCCATTTCTCTTTCTGACCCCCATCCGTCGTCCTATTTCGAGACCGTCATCAAGGGCGTCTACAGCGTCGAGCCGCCTACATCAAGCTCGTCCAGAGACACCGTTGTCGGCGCCCAGCTCACCACGAGCCCTTGTATTTCGCCGACCGCACACGCCACTTGCCTCTCCACTTGCCGTCGGTCAGGCGTCGTCTTACATGTCGGCGCGCGGCAGTGACTACTCGCCTTCGTCGTCGCCCATTCTCTCACATGCACAGGCGACACATGCACATGCACAGTTCACAGCGAGCTTACCAGCCTCGCCGTTGTCGTCGCCGCGCCTGCTAAATGCCAAAGCCTCCGAGTTCAAGCCCATTCAACGACCGCTCTCTGCGGCATCATCCAATCCAGGCCCTTTACGTGCAGATACCCCATCGCCAGATCTCTGGTCGCACAGTCCGTTCAGAGCCACGTCTAATCTCGCCATCGCGGCCCCTCTTCTTCCCGAACAACCTCTGCTTACACGCTCGCTTACGCCCAGTTCCTCTCTCCGTTCTCCTCTCTTCCCTGATGAACACGATAGCGATGATGAAGATCCTTTTGACCCATTTTCTCAGAAACCTGTTCCATCTTTCAATACTTTCCATACCTCGGATTTTGATGCTCAGTGGTCCGGATCGTCTAATTCCTCAATGTCCCCTGAAGATCCTAGAGTTGGGGAGATGCACAGTCAATTTCAAACCTCGTATGCTTCGTACGAATCGTTGCTCTCTGAAGACCCTCAAGAGGAGGACCCAGATGCCGAGGCCGAAGCTGCTGCAGTGCTCACCGACGGAATGACGCCATTTGACGTCCTTAGTTCTGTTTTTGGTTCTACTCTTGCACCTTCCGAGTTGGAGGAGGCACTCGCTGCCAATGCATACGACTTTGAGCGTGCGATGGCTTGGCTCGTTGACCGAGCTTTGCCGTCCGTACCTCAGAACCCTCAAGTTCGTATGCAGAACATGGGTGGTCGAGTTACCCTTGTCTCTAGGGACGCTATACATGGTCGAGGCGGTTTTCAAATCCAAAATGCGCGGCCTGCACCTAGATACGTCAATGGACGGCCCGTTCAAGGAGGGAATAGAGTCTGCCGGTATTTCGTTGCTGGCGAATGCCTTCGGGCGGACTGCAGATTCAGGTATAGGTCCATGCTCTGTGTCATAGTTAAGACTAACTTTTTCGATTATTCTAGTCATGACTTAGAGCGTGCCCTTTGCCGTTTTTGGCTTCGGGGAACCTGCGCAAAACAGGATAGCTGCGAATTTTTGCACCATTTACCTAAGGACGTTGATATAACGAGTCTGAATATTGCCATGTCCCGTGCTAATGTAATGCCGGGCACTGGGCCACTTGCTACCCATACGGCTGGACTAGAAGATTTCCCCGTCTTGGGCTATGAAAATGGCAAAGGTAGACGAGGAGGATACGTCGACAGAGCATACGATCCCGGGCGAACGAGATTCGCCGCAGCCGTCAAGAAACCGGTTCCTGCAATTCATACTGATAGCCCTGCCCGTCGTGAAGCTATGGGCAGTTCAGCCGACAGCCTTCATACTCGATCGGCGATTGTCGCACCCAAACCGTCGCCGCGACTCAAGCTCCGTCCTCCAGCGCTTCTACCCACACTCCCTACGGGCGAATCGGTGAATTCCTTGTACATGGCATACCGTGCTCGCGCTTTGCAACTTGGTGCAGCCCGAAATGCGTGCTTGTCTCGTGCCGCGGACGCCTGGAGGCGAGGAGATGGCGCTGCAGCGAAGAGGTTCAGTAGGGAAGGACATGATTTGAACAGTAAGATGAGTGCAGAGATGGCGTCAGCTGCCGGTCACCTTGTTCGCGAACGTGCAACGCTGGCTGAGCAAGCTGTTAGGAACAGGGATGCGAGCTGGTCAGACGACCCTGGCGATCGAACAGCTCGAGGACGTGTCTGCGGTGGAGGTTATGGTGTGATCTTGGGAATCGCGCGAACCGATACTGGAGACGGTAAATTAACTTCTGAGGAGAGGACAGAGAGCATGCTTGATCTGCATGGGCTGCACTCGAATGAAGCGACTGAGGTGCTGGAAGACTTTTTACTGGCTGTGAGTCGTCAGATGTTTCAATATGCTGATTGCGTCTGACTCGTGTATGTTTCTTGTAGTTGGAGGAGGAGCACTTTTATGGTTTGGGTAAGTTGCGACATAGTAATAGACTCTTCTTGGCACTAATCCTGATTTTCGAAGCATACGTCATCGTCGGCGAAGAAAAGCACACTAGTTCGCAAGATGTGGCTCGTGGGGCATCCAGAGCGCGACTAGCAACTGGCGTACGTGAATGGCTTCACCGATGGGGATACCCTTGGAGCGAGAGAGATGGCATAATATGTGTCGACGCACTGACGCATGCGTCTGAATAGAAGAAAATAATGGGATAGTGTATGAGGCGTGACCAAAAGCGGTGTACATTTATGATAAGGAAACTGGGACCATTGATACATGTAAGTAGTGGTCGTTGATATGTACATACTGATCTTTCTGCATATGTTTGGAATATACGTTTCTTGTTGCTAAGACCAACGGATGGGGCTGCGGCGTACTGCCAGATGGCTGTTTCCGACCTGGAACACGTCGCGAAGGAACCACGTGCAACGGTTCACATGGTGGGCGGTGGCAAGCCAGACGTCCGGAGATCGCTGACTGTTTCTACTTCACCATGAACCTCCACGTGCAGTCCGACCAAACTGATAATCACCTAGAATTTGAAGTACCGCCTACCGCCATATCGCAGGATTTCCATTCCCTTTCTTCTCCAAAGACCCAGCGACCGTTTTCTATTGATCTCAGTCTTGAACTCGAACGGCAACTGGACATGGAATCGCCTCCAGTAACCCCCGCCTACCATACACAAACTCACGATACATGTCCGAAGCGGGAATCGCTAGACCCACAGGTTCTTGCGCATATTGTCATGCAGCTCCGTCAGTCATTAGCTGAAATGACCAAAGAGCGGGATGATTTGCTCCAGCTCGTTTCAGGAGCGCACTTGAGGGAGGCAGAGCTAAAGGACACCCTGCAAGCCTTAGCAGCCAAGGCGACAGAGTTGGAAGAGGAGCTCATGGCTGCGAGACGGCAAATGAAAGACGATGAGGATGCAATTGCGATGTTGCGGACTAAGGTGGAAGAGAGCAGGTACGTCTCGACCCCGTCGCTTCATTACTGCAATTTATCGCTTACTATGCTATCTAGACGTGGTCTGATGCGACTTCAGTCCGAAAATCAGAACCGCAGACAAAGTGTTGGACCGATGCCGCTGGACTTGTCTCGTGCAGGTTTCAATAATTACAGTACCCCTGGGTCGTCCAAGCGAGCTTCGTTCACGCCTGCTACAGGTTCCCACACGACACGTCCGAACGCTCATCGGCGCATTTCATCAGTATCTGATACATGCATTGATGATCAGTCCTCGCAAACGCTAATCATACCCCCCGAACTGTCAGCTAACTCGTCCCGCCGAATTTCAGGATTCCATAATCGTTCTCCACAAGCCGACAAAGACGCGTTCAATCTGGAGTTGGAGGCACTGCGGAAAGAACTGCGGGCGGCAAGGGATGAGCTTGAAGAGACCAAGCACGAGCTCTCGGAGGCTAATGAAGCCAAGGAAGCGTCTGACACGTGTGTAAACGCGTTGCGAGAATTTATTTCCGAAAACAATGTCGGTACCGTTGACCTTGATGCTAGGGACGCTGTAAAGCTGCCTCCTTTGCCTGCCACTACAACCGGAGATGAGATGGAGGCAAAGAAGGTGACTACTGGATGGGGATTCAAGCTGTGGAAGGCCGATACCTCTGTAAAACCTGCCAGTGGTCCTACTTCAATCACAACAGCATCCACAGCTTCACCTGTTATTGCGTCTTCTCCCCAGTTGAACCCTTCACAGGTACCGCTCACGCGAAAGATCGGCGGCTTCTTCAGTTCGCGAGGGAGCGTCTCCTCCAACTCGCCCCTTCAATCAAACGCTGCTGTCGCACAGGTTCCGCATCGTGATTCGGTTTACAGCTTCTCGGACGCGTCTTCCATGAATGAACCATTGAGCCCCATGAGTGAAGAGAGTCCTCATAATGACGTGGTAGTACGTTCATTGTCGGACATGGGGAGTCAGGGTGGGTCGTTGCCTCCGTTCAGTAACGGAGTTGCAATGCACGTTGAGAAGGAAGTTTTGGCATCATGATGGAGCGGTTAATATATTTTTACCCTTTAGACCACTTACGACTGTTTATGATCATTATATTAGTACCTTGTCCGACCTTTTTTACTGCTACGATTCGAGTATGCTTGCAATAGTTTTGTATCTCAACATAATGGTTGTGCTTGAGCAGTCTTCTATGCAGCGTCGAGCGTCCTCTTCCAGTGAAACAGCATTACGTGATTCTAAAACTTCTTTCCTGTGCTAGAACATGGACCCTCGATGTAAGTATCTACGCGACAGAGAAACATCACTACCTTGATCTGCCGACTATCAGTGCCGTTATCCCCGTTTCAGCCTATTCAGGGTGCCCGTGATGTCGAGTTCAATCTGGTCAGTCCTCAGCATGCTTAATAGCGTAGTCCGCGCTGATACCGGCTCCGGTGGAATGTCCCACATGTACAATGCCTTTTTTCTCTCAGCTTATACAGTCAAATCGCTAGAGAGATATACGCTAGAGGAAGAGTTTTGCATCTACGGATCACTATGATCCAGATACGTTTTTATTCGAAGCCGCAGGATCATTGTATATAGATATGGGAAGCATACCTTTACCCCCCAGTGGTTTCATTCCAGCGCCCACCTGCATCTGTACGCCAAAGGACGATACCTTTCACAACCCTTAGACAAACTTTTTCAAAAGATGCGGGGTAAAATTGAATATCGGCGACAAATGAGCGAATCCGATCGCGACCCATCCGACATGAATAACACGTGGAAAAGATCAGGAAAAAGATCCCACCTCTCGCTCTTTTCGACTCCCAGATTAGTACAATGGTCTGCGACTATCCACGTCTTCTGCAGAGCTGAATGCAGATTGGCAGGGAGCTGCTGCATTCTACTATGCGGTGGTATTAGTCAGGCCCTGAAGGTCATGCAGGATGGTAATCTAATACCAAGTTTGTCCAATTCCCGCTAAAGACAAGACCAAGTCAAGTCGATCGAGTCACCATCATTTCCTTCTAGTTCGCATCTTATGCAATCATTCGGTGAGGGCGGTCGCCACCTGATTAAGTTTGGGGTTTCTCAGCTGTATCTTCCGTATTGTCGAAACGCTGCGGTCAAGTACAATGCTCTAAAGGGTGTACAGGGAGCGCTGGGCGACGGGGAGTTTGAAATTTTTTCAAACCGACCAGGAAGGGTGGAAGGAGGAAACATGTCACAGCCACCCAACTCCGGCAAGACAGGTATTGCTTCCGCGGCATTAACTCCGGCAAGGTCCGGCACCGATCATTGAAGTACCTAGAGCGAATCTGCAAAGCCGGTCCGCTTCTTGTGATTCCACCCATCATGTCCTCCCCGACCACTGCAAAACGTGCAGACTTACACGCTGATGACGGGACTCAGAAAAAACGACGAAAGGGAGCTACTAGACTGTCTTGTGCAGAGGTACGACCGTCGACACATTTGCCCTCCTTCAGATACAACTGTTGGCTGATTAAAATTTGCACTTGAAAAAGTGTAGAAGGTGGAGCATTCTTATCATCCATTTCTCTCAAAATATCTCATTCTAGTCTTTAGATTGAAGCTACGCTGCGATCGCTCCATACCTTGCAGCTCTTGTGTAAAGCGAGGCTGTGGGGCTATTTGTCCCGACGTATGTCTTTTATTTTTCAGTTGTCGGTTTCGGTTCTTATCTGAATGTTCGGCGACAGGGATCTCTGACCACAGGCCAAGGAAATCGGTGGGCTTCAACCTTCGCTGACTTGTCCTGATAATTGACATATTTAAATTGTTGTAGATTCGTTCTCGCCTCTACTCAAGAGCTACACGAAAAGATATCTGAATTGGCTAATCGCGTCCGTGAACTAGAAGATGCCCTGCGCTCTTCTCACGGTAGACTTTCTTCGGATACCCATCCACTCCTTTCAGAAGAGCTCCTGCGCATTAAGGCTCCCCTTCAAAGAGAGCCGCCGTCCATGCGGAATACTGACACTTCGTCGCAGAAGGAGGAAGAAACTAACCCTGATGTCGTGGATGCTTTCGGCTCATTGTCGCTCAGTTTATCTGGTGGTGCCAAATACTATGGTCAGATCGCCAATTCTTGGGTAGGCTAATCACCTTTTTGATGATAATTGAACTCACATGCCCTTCACAGTACTTCTTACAGGTTAGAGACATCGAGCTGAAGGTGTTCAAATGCTAACATCTTGCATCTTAGAATGAAGATGGTGACGTTGATGAGTATGAAGATCATATGCTCCATCTCCAGAACATCCTCCCATCGGAAATCCTTGCTCGTGCCTCATCCTTCCCTATATCCGCCGTTCCCCACACACTACACGAAGATTCCTTTAGCATTCAAAGCTTATTTTGGTATTTACCACCTGCGGATAAAGCTGCTGAACTGAGGTCTATATATTACACGAATGCTGCATGGATGTATGTCTATCCGTGGATCATTACACCCGTGACTGATGTTATCTATTGCTAGGTACAACCCCATCCCCCAAGAATCGTTTGACTTTGAAGTCTACCATCAGTTTTATGACACCAGCAATGTGCCCTCAGCGGATGACCCCCTTCTTCCCCATCGGCTGTCCCTTATGTTTATGATTCTTGCTATCGGTACTTTGATGGATACCTCCCTACCGGCGTATAACATCGACGCCGAGAAGTATCATCAACTCGCCAAAGCCGCCTTGTTTCGTGATTCATTCGTCGATTCCCCAACCATCAATGCCGTACAAGCTTTGGTGAGTCCCCTTATCTTACTCCATAAGTGTGTAAATTGACCGATGTTGTGTGGGGAAACAGTATCTGATGACCTTTTACCTATTTTTGTCAGATAGAAATGGCGCTGGATCAGGTTCTCGATGGGCCCTTATGGGTATGGCGGTCAAGGTCGCACAAAGCGTGAGCGCTCATTTTACAGTACAACTAAAATGGTACTTACGCTTCCATTACTTAGATCGGACTTCGTAAGTCCCCGTGTCTATTTCGTTTGCCACAAATATTCTAACTACTTACGGAAGATCGGGATAGCGGTCGATGGAAGGGAATCGATCATCATGAGACGCAACGCCGGCGAGAACTTTTCTGGGAGATGTTCACGTACGATTCATGGCAATGTCTGACGTATGGACGTCCAACGTCCTTCACATCAGCGCATTTCGACTGCAAAATGCCGCACGGGAACGATCCTCCGGACGACCAAAGTTGTAAGTCAACCTTCGTTCTATGACCTAATTGAGTCTGAGCCAAAATTTCTTCATTGTAGACCATGCTTGGAAACATAGATTTTGTTCAGAATGCATGAATCTGCTCCACGATCAAGCATTTGGGGCCAAGACACCCACTTACGCCACCGTTCTTCAATTGGATCGTAAACTACGTGCATTCCCCGTGCCCCCGGTTCTTCAGGTAGCTGGCTTTGGAAGTTCTGAGCCCCGACCTGGAGGGTTCCCTCAAACGATCATGCTTACGTTACAACGCCACGTCGTCCTCGCAATTAGAGAAATGAGTAAGGAGCTTTGCTTCACTCACGTATCAGATTCTGATGAGCGATTAGATTTATTGTACCTTCATCGCAGCTTCTTCGCTCGGGCTATCAGTGACCATCCAAAGGACCCGCTTGGGAGTCCGTACGGAACATCTGTCATTGCAGCATACCGTAGCGCTGGATCTTTGGTGGCCCTTATGCGCAATCTCCATACACAACTCCAAGAACCGAGCGAAAGAATTTGGTTCCTGTGGGGTCACATGTTTTCTTGCGCGGTGTGTTGTCTCCCTATCATCTGTATCATCTGTACCCCGATCGAACTCATTCATCCGTAATTCAGATTGTTTTGGGATCCATTGTTACTCGTTGCCCATCCATGAGTCTGGCGCCATCTGCGCTTGTACAGCTCGATTCGGCTTGTGAATTGTTTTCCAAGACTGCTCGAGGTTTCCGTGCGGGGAAAGTTTTGGTAAGCTCTTATTCATCGAGGTCTAGGTTTGACTGATATCTTTTACTCGCAGGAGATCATGCTTCGTTTGCAGGAAAAAGCCCACAACAGCCTTGACGATTTCCGGAAAGGAAAAGGTTCCCCTGTCGGCCGCTACTCTGTCCAAGATCCTCAGTCACCAGTAGACGAAGATGACGAGCTGGCGATGTTGGGTGGGAAGTCGCGTCTCGTAAAGAAGGAGCCCTCTTCTCCCCCGCTCATCCACCGTTCACCAAATTCACATGCCCCTGTCGTGCCTCTTCCCCTGGCTCCCACCAGCGATATGGACTCTAACATGTTGGCATACCTGGGCTCCTTCGGAACCCATCACCAGCAAGAACCTATGTCGTCAACGTCATCCCATAACTCGTTTTCCGACACGGACATATCACCCGTGTCCATGTATGGCATGTCATCAATGCCTTCGACATCTACCTTCCAGTCGGACCCTTCATTCCTCTCACAGTCACAGTCCATGCTGCAAAATCATCACCAACAACAGCAGACATCGTCTTCCTCACACGTAGTCCATACCCATCGCCAGAATGGTAGTATAAGTAATAATGGACATTCACACGCCCTGAATGGTTTCCCGCAATACTTCCCCGTGTACGACTATGGTATGGAAAACGGAATCAACGGATACGGATCCACGCCTATGTTGGACACCAATCCACGACCAGCGCAGCGTAGATCGAGTTCCGGATCTCCAGAGGCCAATACGTTGCACACGACTTGGAATGATTTTGTCGAGATGGCAATGAATTAACATGTTTTGCGGCTCGACTTGGGAATCGAGTTCCTCCTACGCTACTCCAGTGTAATATTTTCTTGCTTAGTTGCTATTATACTAGGATCTTGTTGGCCTGATTCTGTAAACTATTGTCTATTGCGATAGGATCTCTGTAGGAATTTGTTTACTACTTAGACCTACTTTTAAAAAGTCTTCATTTTTTAATAGATGGATTCAATTTCCAACCTCGATGGACAGGTACACTAGAAGACAGTGTACACACTGTAGTCCACACAAATATGCCGATTACACCTGCTTTTTTATTAATTCTTACTAACCTTCCGTACATATTGTAATGATCGAGTAGAGGTAGTGCACTATATCATGTGCGAATAGTCTGTATATCTAGCCTCGCCACCACTTACCGACTTTCGCTAGGCTATACCGTACACTTTTTCCTATACCGGCGCTAACGAGACCTTTGGCACTCTGAATCGTTGCAGGTAGACGAACAATACGTTTCATCTCTGTTACAACGTTTAGTGAGAGTAAATGCAATAAAGAGGATGAGACATACCACCCTCTAACAGGGTATCCAGTCTCTTATCCGCGGCTAGGCGAATCCAAAAGCGCTCTTCCTCCTCGTTCTGAGCCATGTGCCGGGACCTTAAGGCCTCCAGCAAGACCCTCGGTAGCTTACGAAGATGCTTCTCCCTGGCCAACGGCGAAAGGTCTTGTTTTAGCCTCCCGGCCTCGCTTGCCCAGTCCACCCCAGGCAGTCCACCCACAAGCCGTCCATACAGTTCTTTGAACTGTGCCTCCTGCTTCCGAACAATGTTTCCCACCTTTCCTCTGTTCTCCACGGGCAAGACCATTCTTGGATCCCCAGAGTAACTGATTCCAGCTATCTTCTCGAACAATTCTCGTTCCGAGAATTCTTCAGGAAGGAGGAGGAGAGCTGATCGTAGGGCGCTGACGAGGTTGACTTGTTGGGTCAAGCGTACCCGCGCATCATCCTTGATTATCCGGAGAGGTTTGTGCATACGTCCGGCAAGGTAAAGGGTGCGCCAGTTTAGTAGGTCGTCGCAGAGGTTGTCAACTGTGGTCACGCCGTACTTGATCGTCACCCGCTGATTCGGCATGGGTACATAGGCGTTGAACCACACTCCTGCACCACCGGAAGACTGCACAGTAGAGACATAGTCACTGCCGAGCATCCTTGCGCTGAGCGGGTAATGTGAAGGGAACTGATGCATGTTGATGGAGTGGAAATGGCTCGAATGGGTGACAGCGAACATGAAATCGAGGACGGGTCCACCTTTGCCAGGTTCTGCGGCTATGTCGTATCCATCCTGTTCAAATACTCCACTGCCATAGGCGAACGCGTATCGGATGGGAGCTTCAAATTCAGCAACGACGCTCTCTAATAAGGCACGAGTGGAGTTGCTGACGGGAAGAAGCTGGTTCTTGCCGAAACTGGGGGGTAGTTGCGGTCGGGACAGCGGAGACGAGGGTTCGTATGGGCGGGGAGCGGGATGAAGTCTTGTTTGTCGACGACGACGAGGCGGCGGGGAAGGCGGGGGAAAGTTGCTCGACGCTGTCGGCACGCTTTCAGTAGCAAAGGTCCTTATGCAGGTACGTGCAGGGACCCGAAGCATGGCGATGGTAGAGTTGAAGATGACGGCGCCAGCTTTGTAGACGATGGATGCTTGCAAGAAAGAGAGAGAGCGATTTATTGTCACGTGCACCATTGAAAATAGTTTCGGCTGCAAACGGTTACCTTGGACCGTGCTCTGCCGTATAGTTTTATAATATTCGTTTCCTATGCTTTTCCCGGACTCGCTGGACTTTACGCATTTTGTTTTAACCTCTCACCCGTACCCAGTTTCATGGTTACTAATTCAGTCTCTTGCGGGGTTCACTCTTAGCTTCAGATAGTGTTGGCGGCACTTTAATTATAACATTGTACATCCTGCAGTGTCGGCCGGCTAGCGTAATGGTTAACGCGTCAGTTTCCGGTGGTTATGTAATCCCGAGCTGAAGATTCCATGTTCGAGTCCTGGGTTGGTCGATGCTTTTTGTCTTGTACATTTTTCTTCTGATGAGTACCCAGTGCTTTTTCTATTGAAAAAAAGGACAAGAAAGACGGGCGTCGTAGATTGACAACTTCTGATCGGTCAGGTGACCGGCAAGTTACCGGTGAGTTGACCTCAAGTCAAGGTCGTGCGTTTGCTCGTAGAAAAGTCGCCTGTTATTGATTCATAGTCTCCGAAATATGGAACCTCAGCTGTTTTCCTTCATTTCCCGTCTCAATGGCATCGTGCTCAACGAGCCCAGGTTACATCCAGGGAACTTCAAAAAGTCCTTCGAGTGCCCTCGAAACGGCTGTGTTAGTTCCTACGAGTTCCTACGACAATATTTTTTAGCCCGCCAAGGATAGAGGAGCTACTAGTATATCACAGGTACCAAGATGAAATTGATTGCGATGAGCACGACCGTCTTTTCCTCCTGATCGACGACAATCGCAAGTAAAAACCTTAACTAAATCAAATAGTCTATGCTGAGCATTTTACAAGTTCTGTATCCAGTCGAATGGGATACCGAGAGTCGTACGGTCTGAACGAACACCAAGGGGTGGATCTGGAACTTGATGTGGCCAAGGCATCAGATGCCTTCGAAAGACAACTTGAATACATCCGGACCACGGAAACGCCTGAGAAGAGCTATTGAATGCTTGTACCTCTGAAGGTAGCTATCCCGTGCCTCGCAAGAAGGCTGGAGTACAATAGCAGGGGTCTCCGACAACCAAGGGAGTATAGCCTTAGGCACTCATGCATCAAGGGAGAAGCAAGAGATAGCTGTGCCTTGCCGCGAGGATATCTGAGAGCAGAGAACTAAAATTGAATCTTCTCCCTTGGGCACATATCAGTATCCCCGAGTCGGAGAAGCATGGGCTCCATAGTGGACTCACATCTATCTGTCCGCACAGTGGAGCTCCATCGATGTCAGTAAAGTCTGGGTTTGCTGTAACAGATTCCGGACTCGATCGCGCCAAGACTGGAAGCTGTAACATCTATAAAAACCATATCAGTGATGCCAGAGACAATCAAGATCTTGCCACGAGCCGTCCTACGGAGCTGTACGTCACAGCGACAAGTAACTCTAGCGACACAACTTGTCGATAGACGGTGTACACGAAGATTTCAAAGTGCTCATCAGCTAATCGCCAACGCGAAGTCTGAATCCAAGACGCGTTCATGCTCAGTCTTGGAATTCCAACAAACCCAAGCGGCTTTAAGGAATACGACAAACGTTTGACAGTCACGACTGGATTACGCTTGATGCCTTCTGAAACTGAGTTGCAAAAAAGGACGATCTGAACACGACAGGCAAGGTTGAACAGTAGGAGCAGTCGCTCTTCAAAATTGGCTCTGGAGAAAGTGTAAAGATGCCCCACAAGAAAAAAAGGCGGAGAAACAGTGGTCCTTGGGTATATTTCTCCACCGTAGCAAGCTGTAATCAGTCTAGGAAGCCAAGAAATAGTAATAGAAGTCTTACATAGAGCTGTCTTGGACAGCTTGGATGGTTACGAGGTGAAGGCCAGAAATGGCGAGAACGGTAGCACTGAGCGACGCTATCTTCTCTTTTATCGCCGCGGGTTGACAAGTGCTTAGTATGAAAAACTGAAGCGAGGGGTCGGTGATTGAGAAACGCATTGAACAGCAAGCACGTTTAACTCCAGACTCGAGCTTAGCTTGTGTGAGATTTTCTGATGAACGTTCGTTTGTCGCTGCCTCTGTTTTCTCGGATGGGGTTATCATGCAGCGTGGCGGTAAAAGACCACGTTGTTCCGTCTGCCAAATGGCATCGACAATTCCGCAGGTGGAATAACACCGCCTCTAGACTTTGAGGCTCGAGAACGTATTGATTGTTATGGATACATATGGATGAGATCTCTTGGTTTACGTTGATAAGAGATAATCGCTTCTGAGCCAGAGCATGCCCAGAGCCTGTAGCAAGACACGTTTTAACAGCTAGAAGGCGAGAGACGACCCGCTTGTCGGGGAAAAATGGGGGACATCTTCGGTATTCCGTGAAAGAGGAGAGCCCAGATTTTTTTTCTGGCCAAGACGAGAGCGCAAGATACACAATGGCCACTTGGTTGAATGTAAGGAAGCGCTGACTTCAAACTCCGCACCTAAACGACCGACTCGGACTCGGACCGTCGAGAGGCGTAGACTACCGCAGTCGACAATAAAGGGACCGGTGCTTCTCTTCTGCTCTACAGTACTTATATCTCTAACTAGATTCTTAACATTCCTCTCAGATTTCCTCTGCCTTTCTTCTGTACAACTAATAGTGAGTCACTTCCCATCACGCCACATCTGACCGCTAACTTGTCTTTTAGTTTTTACTTTTTTTTCTTTACCATCCCCACCTGCTATGCTATCGACATGGCAGCAGCATCTACAAGTGTGATCCATACCCTTCGAACCCCCTCGTTCTTGTCTACGGTCAAGCCTTTCACGAAAGAGACCTTGAGGAAGATCCAGACAGTTCTTGATCCCACCCCGTCTGTCGACGCGGCCAGGCCTCAGTTCATACCCGGGAAGAAGAACGCTGCTGTTCTAATCCCCCTCTGCAACCTCGATGGTGTTCCGGGAATCCTTTTTGAGGTCAGAGCAAAGCGTATGAGGACCCATTCTGGTGAAGTCAGGTGAGCGCGGCAACCAATTGCGCACTCGCTTAGCAGCGGCTGATCCTTTTCTCTAGTTTTCCAGGAGGAAAGGTGGATGAAGTGTGTTATAATTCATTGTTTGTTGCCAATGTCCTGACTGGTAACGCGTAGGAGGACGACTCCTTCAAGGCAGCAGTGCTTCGAGAGACGCACGAAGAATTGGGCGTAATACCAAAGCAAGTCGTAATCCTGGGCGAAATCGGTCCTCCAGAGATTAACATGAGGGGTGATATGTCTGTATGGCCGCTCGTTGTACGCTACTTCCATTTCTCTTTCATCAGTCGCAATTTTGACGTTTGCTATAGGGATTTATTAACGCTGAGCAGGAAGATTTCTCGACATTGGCAGACAACGAACCTCTGCCTTCGGTTTCGATATCCACCATCATGAAGCAAGTATCACAGGCAGAAGTCGACAACGTTTTCCATCTGCCGTTGTCTGCGTTGACTTCTCCTTCGCGCCTTCGGCCTTCCATGTTTCGCGGACAGCGCCCCTATTGGGCAATAGACGTGTCCGATTTACAAACTTCGCAACAAATAGAACAGGCAACAGATACCCATAGCGATATATCATTTCCCCCTTCACAACCAGGGATTAACGATAACAATGAAATAGGGATTGGGAAGGACAATAGATTAGAAATATGGGGTTTAACTGGGTGGTATCTCTCGATGTTTATGAGAACTCTGAAGATGTGTTAGTAGTGTATATTTTGTATTACTCGCTAGGAATGGATTGGTCTGGGTTACCCCGTCGTCGTAGTCTGGCTTCACTGTACTCTGTCTCTACAATTGATGAATCACCATCGCCCTCGTTCTTCTTGTGCCTTGCAGATTCCTGGTGTCGCCGACGAGTTTTCTTCGTTGGAGCAGAGTGTCGCGACTTCCAAATGAGATATAGGACTGCTTCTGCAATGGCGACAACGAATCCAACGAACAGCCCAAAGAGGGCTCGCTAGAAGAGATGCGTAAGAAACTGGACTAGGAGACATATATCGAACGTACCCATTCCTTCTTCCATCCTGCGTGCTGTGATGCCCACCAAGCTGCAAATCCTGAGCCACCGACACTGAGTAGCGCGTTCATCAGCGTCGTTATGGCCCTTCTCTCTCGTTTTCTCTCCGCTTCTATTTCCTCCGGGTCCCGTGGTAGCACATAAGAGCCGAACTTGCGTTCAGGTGAAGTTGTGGTCCCAGCAAGGAGCGAAACCATACTGAAATTATTCGGATCTCGAGGAGGTGTAGCTGACCGGAGTGCAGAGGATCCTGACGGTGACCGGGACCATTGGGATACAGATTGGAGCACGGTATATGGAATCAAGGCTGGCTTCGGTTGGGTAAAGTAAATCTGTAATTGCGCCGAGAGCTCGCAAGGCAGCAGTCTCTGTACTGAGGAGAGAGTATCGCGGAGGTGATCCTCCAAAGAGATATTGAGGTCCGATGTCATGATCAATATCACGAACACTTGAATGGAAATGTTTATGGCAGATCATCGAGCTGCTCTTCGGCTCGGACGTCGACCTCCAACAGAGGCTCCCTATGCAGGACGAGGCTGCCCAGG
Source organism: Guyanagaster necrorhizus (assembly GCF_019112545.1). Lineage (NCBI taxonomy): Eukaryota > Fungi > Basidiomycota > Agaricomycetes > Agaricales > Physalacriaceae > Guyanagaster > Guyanagaster necrorhizus. Next base: position 325,773 of record NW_025064901.1, read on the forward strand.
ATGCAGAGGCACTCATTCAAAATTTTACAAAGGCCTGTTCTGCTTTTGACATCAATGTATCCGAAGCTGTCGATTCTACTTCTGCCGTCCTGGACAACATTGCCTCCGATTTGGCCAAAAGCCGCGATCTCAGGTATTTATCTTTACGCTATTTCACTCTCTAGCCAAAACTGAGTGTGCCCTTTCCTAGGTCTCACGTTGGCACCGACAGACCCGTGTTCTGGTCCTGTCTCCGTAAACTATGGCAGGACCTTGTCCGTGCTCAGTTGACTTTTTGGGACGGCGATGATGACGACCAGGCCTCCATCGAAACTCTGAAACATCAAAATTTGAGAAAACTTTGTCAGAGCCTGGCTCGGTTGACCAGGAACCTCGTCGCTGGGGTCAGTCAAAACCAGACACATGCTTTGTGAGTTTGAATGACTGATCTCATGCTGCTTAATGCGCTGATGCTCCCGACCAACAGTGAAAATGAGCCTGATATCAGACGGCTACTTCACTACTACACATCTTGGACTGCGATGGAGGATCAAGATGGTATGCTTACTGGCCAAAACCTCGACGGGCTCTGATATCATTGTTTTCAGACCTTGTCGTCGCTCGTGTTCTCTCTCAGACCATGTCGAATCTCATCACCGCTAACGATGCCCTCATGCAATCCCTCTGGGATACCTATATGAATCTTTCTGAAGATCAAGTCGTGTTAATGTAAGTCAAGTTGTTTCTCGCAACTGACTGATCCGATTCCCATGGACCTAGTCGGCTTTTGCAATCGTCGGATGGAAAGTCTCTTGTCCCTGCGATGATGCTCATCCGAAATTGCATACAAGGCAGCAGGACACGAGCGTAAGCTTCTCACTGACAATGTTCCTGATCTCTGAATGAACTCATGTCCGCAGAAGACTATTGGTACACGCGACGGTCGGATCGAGAATATGCGTTTGCCTGCTTGATAAGATGTCGAAAATTTACGAAGCCGAAGAGGGCAGTGAGGAAGCCCATGCTTTCGACCTTGGGTAAAGTCCTTGGAACTTGATGCGATGCCTGCAGTTCATTCTCATCATTAGGTATGCCATATTCAGTCGATTAATGCAAGTCGGTCTAGTGCCAGAGTTGTATTCCAAGTTGTCAATGTACGTCCAATGTTTTTTCCCTGATAGATATCAGTTGAAACAACATCTCTCAGAAAAGACGAAATAGTGACTCCGCACCAGACAGTTATGCTCAAACTGATTGATTCTTATCTCCAATCGACTCCATTGAAACCAAAGGACCCCGCCGCAACGAAGATTCTAGTCAAGCTGAGCCAAATGCTGGGTACATGTTTCTTTTCCATGTCATTCTATTCGCAGCGAGCGATTCGTCGTTCTCTGGGATCTCCTTCGTCTGAAAATTTCTCTCCGGTCGTCAATCTACTTCCGCCCGCAGAACTAGACGTCGTGCTCCCAAAGGTGTGCGAGGCGCTTGTTTTGGTATCCCAGTGTATCGTGACAGTGACGCTGGATGCCGAGAAAGAGACAGTTAGCTCCAGAACCCCGTCTTCCTCTCCCCAGAATATCAGAGCCTTCTTCAACGAGCTACGGTCCGAGAATCACAGCCTGGCGGAAAGTTTGATAGGTATGCGCTCACATGCTCGAGTTCCGTAACTTTCTGTATTAACCGGGCAGAGCTCCTCCGTTTGCTGGATAGATTTCTACCTCGAATAAAATTTGGAAGACCGGTCCAAAACCAAACTGGGTCCGATGGCCCAGCGCCCACACCGCTTTCGAATGTATCCGACACAGGGTTTTTCTATCTGAAGAGGGACCTCGTTAGACTTCTGGGAATTTTGTGCCACGAACAGAAAGCTGTTCAGGACCGTGTACGTCAGTGCGGCGGCATTGAAGTTGTGATGAACCTGTGCGTTATTGATGAGAGGAACCCTTGTCAGTATTTCGACTTGCCATCATCAGTGATCCAGTACCTTAACAATGTGACAGATTTGCGGGAGCACGCTATCTTTACGTTGCATAATCTATTAAAAGGCAACCCGGAGAACCAGGCAATCGTTCAAGAAATACAACCGACAGGGCAATGGGACGAAAATGGCGTTTTGAAGGACACCCTTGGTGCAGTACGGAGGTAGGAGGTCGCAGGAGTTTGCAGAACCGGAGAGCGTGTAAGAGATATCAGGAGATATTTGTATATTCTATACATTGTGCAGTCGGTCCAATCATATTAATTTATTCCTCTTCATCATCGTCATCGTCGTACGTTGCTTGTCTCCGGCTGCGGCTGGTCTTACGAACCCTCGCCTCATCCTCTTCCTCGCTTTCCACGTCCATTGCGTCGTCAATACCCAGCTTCTTCCGCTGCTTCTCGGCCATGGCATCCAGTTTGTCCAAATCATCTTCTTCATCAGCTTTTCCATGGTGCCCATCATCATCCTCATCATCCGAAACGACAAAGTCATCGTTTCGATAGCCACTTCCGCCTTCCTCGTCTCCGCCCTTTCGTTTACTTTTCTTACCGTGGACATCGTCATCAGATCCTGCGTTGCCGTATATATCGTCATCACTGTCGTATTGTTTCCTAGATCGTCGCCTTGACCGCCCACTCGGCTCCTCCTCATCATCATGTTTCCTCTTCGGGGCCTTCTTCGACGACTTTTTAATCATTTCTTGCATCTCGCGTTCAGGATCCATAACAGGATCAGGAGCTAACCGCAGTCGAGCGACCTTGTTGTGCTTCTGGCTGACTGCCTTCACTAGCATGCGATGTGTTTCGGATTGCATTCCAGTCGGTCGAAGTGTCATATATCCAGCGATGAGAGCCTCAGCTTGTAAGACCTGCGAACGCTTATGCTGTGCCACCAGGTAGGTTAAACCTTGAGATTTCCCGCCAATAGTGAGGGGCGCCGCAGATTGTGTTTGCGACTGAGAACCACCAAAGCTCTGTCTAGGGACGCCTCCCGACATGTCAATACTCTGATTGATATCAAAATATTCCTTTCCAAGTCGAAGGCTTAAGGTGCCATCTGACCAGCGTATGACGCGACTGTTTGACTGTCTAACCTACAATTGACCATGACGACACATTGAAAAGATGTAACAAAAAAAAAAAAAGGTAGCTCACATCATCACCGAACTCGTTCTTAGTCCACCTCCATCGTACCGTGTTTTCCACCTTCAGTTTGATGGTCATACTCTGTTCTCGGAGGGTTTGTGCCTGCTGACCCTCTTCTTCGTCGTGTTCTGGACCCATGTATGTCTCTGGATGAAATGGTTTCGTGTCGATTTTAACAAAATTAGGCATTCGAATGACCCATTTCTTTGAGTCAAACTTGAGGCACAATTCTGATGATAATTAGATGGACTTACGTCGCCATCTGAGCTTTTGGGTACGGGAAGGTTGGGAAACGAGACATCAGCTTCTTGCAATTCAACAACCCCCTCGGGTGGTGCTTCTTCTTCCTCGTATTCGAGTGCCCTGCGATGCTCTCTCTCCGGCGAAGGGAGTCGCTCAGATTCATGCCCTGAGGCTTCAGGTGATCCGACACTGCGTCAGATACAATCAGCATGGAATTGCGACACGAGCTGAGATCCACTCACTCGGCTGGTGCCTCTGCCTCCATCGCCGCGTCGTTACCAAATAAATCATCCATCTCTTCTTCCTCCTCTGACTTTGTTTCAGCTTTAATTCTATGCTTCACATGGCCAAGTTCTGATTTTATGGGTGAATGGATGCTGTGAGGTCCGAGCGCGCCAGCGAGAGATGACATTGCGATTGCCTGGTCGAAAACGGGAGCAGTTTGTATGAATCAGGAAGCCTATAGCCGGGGCTGTTTTAAGCTGTGGTAGAGTGATTGAGGTTTCTGGCGAAGAGACGCAGGGCGAAGCACCCCATCAATTTCCCCTCCAAAGACGGAAAATGCCGTTTTGGGAGGCCGATCAGTGGTAAAAATCGTAAATATCGGCGTCACACATGCACCGCTTTTAGCGCTCGGTGCTGATCTGTCCTTTTCACCAAATGCTTATCCGTTTCTAGCTGGAAAAAAAAAGATGGTGTGTCGGCTCAGTTCCATCCCCTTCTGCTGTTGGCTTCTGGGGCAATGTCGTCAAATTTTATTGGGGAACCTGCATGAAAGCAGTGATGCCTGTGCTGTGTAGTACAGAGTCGCATCGTCATCAAGAGTCATCTGAAGTATCCTTTACTGGCCTATCTTGACTCGTGCCTTTCCCACGAGCGCCTGGGCAGCCTTGCTCTTGAATATTCGGTACCCTTTTCCTGGAAACGACTCGGTAAAGATGTCGCCGCGTGCATATTATCAGATCTGTTGCCTGGGCCGTGTTGCTACGGCATTCTAAACGCAATTTATATCCTCCCATCACTTCATGTAGCACCGGTCTTTTCTCTCCCTGAGATCTCTTCAGTTCACGATGACTCTCATGTCGGGCGCGGGGGATGCCTTGTTTATCATCTTGATCAAAGGCAAATGCCCAGATTCATCTTCACAGCTTTGCTTTAATTAGGTTTACTCCGTCAAACTCCGGTACGCGTCCCACAGCAGAAGCTCGCAGGCCAGTGATGCTGTGAATCATATATATATAAGGTGTATCCTCAGCGTTTCTGCCTTTCGATTAGCTCCCTTTACTATGCCGGAATTTCCCAAGGAGTGAATCCGACTCATTTGTGCCGCGAAAGATTCCAGCGTGCCCATGTGTCGTCTTGCCAGTCACTTACCCGTTAAACGTTCACCATCGAATTCATCTTCTCCCGACCATCATTTGCTGCAAGGTCGGGGCTACATTTCCCAGCCCTTGACAAGGGCATACGCAACACCTCGCCAAATGTCGGACTTCTATCTCTACGTGAGCTTTCGCTGATCTATTCTGCGCTGATTCATCTAAAGTTCATCTTCCACAGCAAGAGACTGAGCCGGAGAATAGCTGTTACACGGAAAGCGCCAACTCTGACCAGCCTGTACAATTTGCATCTTTTCAGGAACCTCTTTGGGATGAAACGCCTTTCGATTCCAGCGCCGACACGGCTTCAAATCAGACCGTCACTGTTCCCTCAAGCTACAGTGATAGTGCCAATTATAACGATACCACTTGGTCCAATGCCGCGCCGCCCTCTTCTGTCACGACAAGTGATGTGTCCCCGTATTCTGCACTACCTTACCCACCAAATGAGTTTCACTACATGCAATATTCCTTCCAGTATCCCGACTCTAGCAGCCCGACTATTGGCGTAGCCCAAGACCACACCACTGTCCTTACCGATGGACTACCACCTCCGATATATGCACCATCGCAGGCCTCACCGTCTACAGCACACAACAGCCCGCTACCTTCGACGTCATCCCAAGGAGGCACCACTGTCTCTCCTTTATCCACCTCGACGACTGTCAGTTCTTCATCGTGGACGTTGTTTGATGCTTGCTTATGTTCTTTTCTCTCTAGCTACCACCAGACGCTTCTAGCTCTCAGCTTGAGAAAGTAACATACACTCACAGAGAGCAAGCCCACTTTTTCCGAGAGGCCGTGACTATTGGGCGCTCTCCCGCTGGGCACCTATTTGTTCCACAACTCATGTACAAGCCTCATACCAGCAGCGACCGCCGTCGGTATGTGGAGGAGGTCAATCTGGATCCGCCGATATATTTTTGGGTTCAGGATCCGTCAGAATGTGGTCTACCTTTGTCTGACGCTTTGCACTCACGTGTCAGGCGTCTAATTGATCGTGACGAACCAATGTTTAAGGACCGAGGGCCCAGCGTTTCGGTGAGAATCGAAGTGAGTTGTTCCATTTCCTTCCATGCCTTTGATTAAATTGCCTTCAGTGGCCTGGTTATCGTCCGTGGAGTCGACAAATCCCAGCAAGGGATTTTCGAACACCGCCATGCCCTATCACCCGCTCCAAATTGGCAAAGAACGTAGCGAAATGTGTGCAGCGATTCATTCAGGTTCGCATCATAGTTTGTGTTAAATAAAGTGTTTCTAAACCATTGTAGGAACGACAAGCGGTACCAATGGAAGACGACTCGAGCCCTGACTGGCGAGTTGGCACACAGCCAAATACGATACGGGTTGAGGATCTTGTTCTCGTTAGCTTGCATCATGTGTCTATGGGATCTTGGCAGCCTCATCTTAGACTTCGTCGGCCACTGCTGTCCCCCACAATGACCTGACTATGCCTTTTGCTTCGATCCGTTCCATTCTTCTGTTCTTTGTGATGACTTCGCACTCAATCATTCACCTCAAGTGCGTTTTGATATCGTTATTACCTCAGTACCTTTTCCGGTAAAATGTAGATGTAACTTGAAACTACGTTTTAATCAGCTAGACAAATTTGTTACAATATAATCTAATACTACAAGTAACGGGCCACGGCTCTTTGGCATTGCAAAGAATGACATTAATGACGCGATAGACGAATGCGCAAGCTTCAAAGCACAACAAATCCCAACGTAGACAATAGACCATCGCAGACGGAACATTGTCTAGTTCATGATTCATCGACCAAGTAAGGAAATCGCCTTGTACTTACTACGTATTACGACTCCTCCATATTGTTCCGTTTTAGAAGCGTACAATGCAAGCAAAGGCACGTTTCTACAACACGCCGCTTTGTGATAAGAGAACAATGGATACCTAGCTCGACATGTGGGGATGAGCAAAAGCATAAATTGGACGCATGATCCCAATCCTGCCAACCCAAGTATTCGGAGCCACCTTCCCTTCATTATCTGCGGGGTCTCACTCTCTCCTTTTATATTCCCTAGAGGTGAAATGCTGAGTGACGGAGCCGTTGCCATTGCAATGGTTCAACATCGGGTCACGATTGTACAATGTAAGTGACGTTTAACATTCTGCGAATCAGTATGAGAACTGCTTTACCGACCACTCCGACCATAATCAGCGGCACGATCACATTCTCGGTGCGACGGGTGGCTGGACGTGTATACTTTCATGCCCTTTGGCGAAAGGCTCTTTCTCGAGACACACGTGCCGACAGCGCGCATCGCACCTTCAGATCTCCTCGCCATTTTCCCTTCAAGCGATGTTTTTCACACAACGACACAGGGGATGCTACAGCTTCCCCAGAAAGCGTTCGCAGAGTTCATGGAGTTGACGTCCTGGAACCAGAAGCGGTATGAAGACCTGTGGAGTAAATGGATTGCATCCAAATGATAGGATGACAAGTGAGGTGCAGCATTCCAGGTTTATCGACCATGAATCTTAGAGCACTGCAGAGTACCCATTTCATCCCCCACATTGTAGCCATAGTATCATCACCTGTATCGATATTGATCAAGATTCTGTATGTACGCATGCCCTAGACCGGTTGACACTTAAACGTGCTGAAAATGCAGCGTTTCGGTCAAATCACCGAAAGAGTCCCAGCTATCGGTAGTGCACAGATTATCGCACTGGAGAGAAAGCAAGCACAACACGTGCAGGTTAGGGTAAAGGAAACAGGTGTTGGAAGCATGCGGAACGTATTCCTCCCAAAGATTTATCCTCCCTAGGTTGCCCTCAAGCAAAAATCCCAACGATGGTAAGCAAAAGTCTTCCAGTTTCTGGAAAAACATACATATGATGGTGGCCGGTGAAGCGACGGTGGAGGAAGCCAAACAATGGGCAACAAATAGTTACCTCTTCCAATCCCTTCGTCAACCACTTGTACAGGCGTCCAACGCCCCCCGATTCACCTGCCGTGGCTGTCATGGATATTTCAAAACCTATCGCCTTTTGCGAGCACTTGCAGCTCTCAAGTGTCGGTGTTCAGCCAGCTTCTATCTCATTCCAGGTATTCGCGTCCTACGTATTGCTTATATGCTGTCGTGTACTGACCGACTCGACTTCCTTGTTCATTCTAGGTAGGCAGAATGCTTTCGTATAGGACACAGCTCACTTCTCGCGTCTGCAGACCTTGACGCTCGAGTCTGACCACTTCATTTGTGTACGGGAGAAAGTTGGCGAACAGAACCAGGTGGTCATTGTAGACCTTGCCGATGCTAACAATGTTCTTCGCCGTCCAATATCTGCAGACTCTGCGATAATGCATCCGAAGCAAAAGATTCTAGCCTTGAAAGGTGCGTCGTGGCCGTTGTCGTTCTTCTAGTTACGTACTCAATAGTATGGCACAGCCGGGCGCACGCTCCAAATTTTCAACATTGAGGCTAAGCAGAAGGTTAAGTCCCATGTCAGCAACGAGGACATCGTCTACTGGACGTGGATAAATGATACCACTATTGGCATGGTCACCGAGTCCTCCGTCTTCCACTGGAGCATTGCAGACCAAACGTCCGGGCCTCAGAAAATCTTCGACCGGAATCCAACCCTTGCGGGAACACAGATCATTAACTACCGTGCCACTCCCGATGATAAATGGCTGGTTCTTGTCGGTATTTCCGGCAACACGACAAACCCCTCCGCCTTCAGGGTTAAAGGGTCAATGCAACTCTACAGTCGCGACCGCGGTGTCAGCCAAGCGATTGAAGGACACGCAGCAGCCTTTGCAGAGTTGAAGTTGGATGGTCATCAGAAGCCGACGAAACTATTTGCGTTCTCTGTTCGCACCGCAGCAGGCGCCAAGGTTCGTACTTTTAAAACTTGTCACGACCCATTCTGATGTCCCTTCCCACAGTTGCACATCGTTGAGATAGATCATGCTCCGCCAGATCCACCTTTCATCAAGAAGGCCGTTGATGTCTACTTCCCTCCTGAGGCGACAAACGACTTTCCTGTAGCCATGCAGGTATCCCAACAACATGGAATAATCTATCTCGTCACCAAATACGGTTTCATTCATCTATACGACCTGGAGTCGGGTGCTTGCATTTATATGAATCGTATCTCGGGCGAGACTATTTTCGTCACCGCCGAGCACGAGGCAACCAATGGTATCATCGGTATCAACAAGAAGGGCCAAGTACTGAGCGTCAACGTTGATGAACAAACCATTATTCCCTACATTCTCACGACGCTCAACAACACCGAGCTCGCCTTCAAGCTGGCTAGCCGAGGCAACCTTCCGGGTGCAGACGATCTCTACGTCAAGCAATATCAGCAGCTATTCCAGAGTGGGCAATACGGCGAGGCTGCCAAGATAGCCGCCAACTCACCTCGAGTAACCATTTTTGGATCTTTTAAATGACAATCCCTGCTCACTCCATGACATAGGGTATCCTGCGCACGACCCAAGTTATCGAGTCATTCAAAGCAGCGCCAGCTCCGCCTGGCGGCTTATCACCTATCCTGCAATACTTTGGTATACTTCTTGAGAAGGGTGAACTGAACCATTCGGAGTCGTTGGAATTGGCACGCCCGGTTTTGCAACAGGGGCGGAAGCAGCTTTTGGAAAAATGGTTGAAAGAGAACAAGGTGATATCTTTGTCTGTGTTATGTAGTCCTTCGCATTGATTTTCCTTCGCAGCTGACATGCAGCGAAGAACTCGGTGACATCGTTAGGCTGCACGACATGACGCTTGCCTTGAGTGTCTATCTTCGCGCAAACGTTCCTAACAAGGTCATTGCATGTTTCGCCGAGACTGGCCAGACAGAAAAGATCATCCTTTACGCAAAGAAAGTTGGTTATTCGCCGGATTATGTTGCTTTGCTTCAGCATGTCATGCGCACGAATCCGGACAAAGGTGCTGAGTTTGCCGCTCTTCTAGTCAACGACGAAAGTGGACCTCTTGTTGATATTGAGCGGGTGTGTAAAAGCCTTTTTCCGACGTTCCCGTCGTTATTCACTTTGCTTTTAGGTCGTTGACATCTTCATGTCTCAAAACATGATCCAGCCCGCAACGTCATTCTTGCTGGATGCTTTGAAGGACAACAAGCCTGAGCAAGGGCCACTCCAGACTCGTTTACTCGAGATGAACCTTGTGCATGCACCTCAGGTCGCAGATGCTATTTTGGGTAACGAAATGTTTACGCATTATGATCGTCCCAGAATTGCCAACTTGTGTGAAAAGGCGGGATTACTACAAAGGGTAGGTCTCTGTTGCTGAGCTTTATCAGGAGATCATTGACGTTCTCTAGGCCCTTGAACATTACGAAGATCTCGCGGACATTAAGCGGGCTATTGTCCACACGACCGCTGTGCAACCGGATGTAAGCAAACTATTTTTTATCTGGTCTACTATCTGAACGCCTTTCTTAGTGGTTGATCAATTACTTCAGCCGTCTCACCACGGAACAATCCATGGCTTGTTTGCAAGAGATGCTTCGTGTCAACATTCGTCAGAATCTTCAAGTGGTCATTCAAATTGCGACGAAGTATTCCGACATTCTTGGGCCCGTCAAATTGATAGAGATGTTTGAAAGCTTTAAGACTTTCGAGGGTAAGCATGATCGACTTTCTCTCAGGACTCTAACGAATTCTTTCAGGACTATACTATTACCTTGGTTCCATTGTCAATCTAAGCACTGATCCCGAGGTTCATTTCAAGTACATTCAAGCAGCTACCAGAACCGGCCAGATTCGGGAAGTGGAGCGTATCTGTCGCGAGAGCAACTATTATAATCCCGAAAAGGTCAAAAATTTCCTCAAGGAGGCTAAGCTCGGCGACCAACTTCCCCTTATCATTGTTTGCGATCGTTTCGACTTCGTTCACGATCTCGTCCTCTACTTGTATCAGAATGGGCTCACGAAGTTCATCGAAGTATATGTGCAACGTGTCAACTCCGTACGAACACCTCAAGTCGTGGGCGGCTTGTTGGATGTTGACTGCGATGAGGCAACTATCAAGAGTCTTCTTGCCTCGGTCACCGGTAACTTCCCTATTGATGAACTCGTTCATGAAGTAGAGGAACGCAACAGGTTGAAATTGATTCTTCCATGGCTCGAAGCTCGCGTTCAGGCAGGATCTCAAGATTCAGCTGTTTTCAATGCTATCGCGAAGATTTACATCGACAGCAACAACAACCCGGAGACTTTCTTGAAGGAGAACAACGCGAGTGACTTCTTCTCCTCTGACTCACCTTTATTAATTGTAGACTGTAGTTGTACGAACCTCTGGTCGTCGGTAAATTCTGTGAAAAACGAGACCCGTACCTTGCCTACATCGCCTACGCCAAAGGTTTCTGCGATGAAGAGCTTGTCGCTATCACAAACGAAAACTCGATGTTTAAGCAGCAGGCCCGCTATCTTGTCAAGCGTCGTGAGCTTGACCTCTGGGCTCAAGTACTTGTCCCGGATAACATTCACCGTCGACAATTGATTGACCAGGTAAGGTCTGTTTGGTCGCTGTCCACGAACCATCTCACGAGCGCCTCTCCTTCAGATCGTTGCGACGGCCCTTCCTGAATGCACCGATCCTGATGATGTTTCCATCACCGTCAAAGCTTTCCTTCAGGCTGACCTTCCTATTGAGCTGATTGAGCTGTTGGAGAAAATCATCATTGATCCTTCGCCGTTCAGCGACAACCGCAACCTGCAGAATCTGCTGTTACTCACTGCTATCCGTGCGGATAAAGGAAAGGTCGTCGGTTACATCAACAAGCTTCAAAATTACGATGCAGGAGAAATTGCCAGGATTGCAACGGAGCATGGGTTGTATGAGGAAGCCTTCAGCATCTACAGGAAGTACGAACAGCACGCTATGGCCATGAACGTTCTAGTTGAACACATAGTGTCCATCGATCGTGGTCTCGATTATGCCAACAAAGTTAACAAGCCTGAAGTTTGGAGCAGACTGGCGAAGGCCCAATTGGATGGTCTCCGAATCAAGGATTCAATTGGCAGGTGTCTTCTTTGTACTTCCATTGCCTGATAGCTCATCCTCGCTTGCACAGATTCGTACATCAAGGCTGAGGACCCGTCCAACTTCGTTGAAGTTATTGAAATTTCCAATCATGCTGGCAAGCATGACGACCTTGTTCGTTTCCTCCAGATGGCTCGTAAGACCCTGCGAGAACCTAAGATTGATACCGAGCTGGCTTACGCATATGCTAAAACGGACCGTCTACACGATATGGAGGACTTCCTCGGCATGACGAATGTCGCTGATATTCTCGAAGTTGGTGAAAAGTGCTTTGAGGACGAGCTATACCAAGCAGCCAAGCTTTTGTTCACGAGCATCTCAAACTGGGCGCGATTGGCCACGACCTTGATTTACCTGGGAGAAAACCAAGCTGCCGTAGAGAGTGCCAGGAAGGCTGGGAACACACAGTGAGTTCGTTCCAATGGTTACTTTCATGGATGTTGAGTATGTGCAGGGTCTGGAAACAGGTGCATGCTGCTTGTATTGAGAAGTCTGAGTTCCGCTTAGTATGTCTATTTCGTTGTGTGCTCATTGAGTTTGAGCTGACGCCCTGCAGGCCCAAATTTGTGGTCTTAACATCATTGTTCATGCGGTAAGTTTATTTCTTGTGGAAGCATTTAACTTCTCTGATCTTTTTAAAGGAGGAATTGTCGACTCTGGTACAAATTTATGAGAGGCGTGGTCACTTTGAGGAGATCATCAATCTTCTGGAAGCTGGTCTTAGCTTGGAGCGAGCACACATGGGCATTTTCACTGAGTTGTCGATCTTGCTCAGCAAGTATAAGCCTTCTCGACGTAAGTTTACACACTTCTGTCCTTTATGTTACTAACGGTGTCCTGTAGTAATGGAACACCTGAAACTGTTTGTGTCTCGTATCAATATTCCCAAGGTCCTTAAGGCGACTGAGAAGGCACATCTATGGCCTGAGCTCGTCTTCTTGTACATCAAATACGATGAATTTGTCAGCACCCATTCCTTTCCATCTATCAGCGACTCATTTTATTATTATGGTGTAGGACAATGCGGCGCTTGCGATGATAGAACGGTCAGCTGATGCATGGGAGCACAATCAGTTCAAGGATGTCATTGTCAGGGCTGCAAATGTCGAAATGTCAGCACGCTCTTTGTCTTAGCATTCACGCGCTAACCATTTTTGTGCAGTTACTACAAGGCTCTTGATTTCTACCTCACGGAACAACCCACCTTGCTGACCGATCTACTCTCCGTTCTTATCTCGCGTATCGACCACAGCCGCGTGGTACGGAAGTTCCGGGGCATAGACCATATACCTCTTATTCGTCAGTATCTGATTGCCGTGCAGAATGTAAACCTTACCAATGTCTTCATGTCGCCACGTCATTCTAACAACTATGCTTTGTAGCTCAACATCGATGCTGTCAATGACGCATACAACGATTTGCTCATTGAAGAAGAAGATTATAAGACATTACGGGACTCGATCGATAGCTTTGACAACTTCGACAATATCGCGCTTGCCAGGAGATTGGAGAAGCATGAGCTACTGGAATTCCGAAGACTCGCCGCCCACCTCTACAAGGTAATCAAGTCATTCAAACATTATTCACGCCATAATTGACCCTTGGTGAAACAGAAAAACTCACGATGGGAGGAGTCGATATCTTTGTCCAAGCAAGACAAGCTGTATAAGGATGCTATGATTACCGCCGCCGCTTCGGGCTCGATTGACGTCGCCGAAGATTTGCTTTCATATTTCGTGGACATCGGTAACAAGGAATGCTTCGCCTCCATACTGTACATTTGTTTCGACCTCCTCCGATCCGATGTTGTGGAGGAGCTTTCATGGCAGCATGGTCTCAACGATTTCTTTATGCCTTACAAGATACAGATTCAACGATCATTGGTTGACAAGGTACGTGACGTTTCATTTGAGTAGTACCAGTAATAACTTCCCATGTCGATTTAGTTGATACAACTCGAGAAGGAAGTCAAAGAACGGTCGAAAAAGGACAGCCAAAAGGAGCAGGCTGAAGCTGAAGCACCCATGATCAACCCGGGTGGGTTTGGAAACACTCTGCTTTTGACGAATGGGTTTGCGGGACAAGCTCCTCCTGCGATGAACGGGATGGCTCCTGCGATGACTGGTTTTTATTAAGACGTCGAACATTTTACTTTTTAGACTCAAGATATTGCACTTACGTTTCTTTTAATTGGATGCTACTTTGCTATGCTTCATTCCGTCCCTTGGATATCCTGATTGTCAGAGAAAAACTGCGAGAGTATGCATACACGGAGAAATACATGTGTAGATGAGTGAACTATTATATGACGGTGCATGAAAGCAAGATGCAGAGGACAATTAAGGTACAGGGTATGTGGGTACGTTTAGCAGAGTTCCATTGGAGAGATGGTCCGATGTTGAGTGATTTCTCTCACATTATGATGCAGTTGTCGCGAGAGCCTTTGGCACGCGTGCTCAGCGATACACGGGCAGCCTCGTAGAAGACCTCTGTGACACCACGGTTATGCTTCGAACTGCATTCTGTTTTGGGATTGCATGAGATGGAAAAATAGCACAACGGAATGAACAGACCTAGATATCGGGATGCTCGTATTCGTCGAGCCACTGAAAGCCCTTCTTCATATTCTACGGGGTGTGTTCCGTACCGTAACAACCGGTCCTTCACCGCTCTGTCATCGCGAAGGTCACACTTCAAAGCTGGTCGCATATGAAAAGACGACGATAAACGTTCTGGTGAAAAGCAGACTGACCTACAAGCACCAGCTAGACCCAAGTTGAGTATCGGGGAAAAGTGAGTTAGAAGACAGCACGCACCTTGACCCCTGGACAGTACTCAAGAATCTCGTCTAACCACTGCGAGCCTGGTAAGTGTTATACATTAGCAGTGAGCAATAGTCTAGCTTGCCTTGGATTCAACATTTTCCAGAGATACTGGATTATCAACCTATTCAAACACATCAACTACGGTCAAAGATGATCACACAGAGACGGACAGAAAAACATATCATGATAACATGTGTCTCAGCATAAGAGAGTGAACGTAGACGGTCGAACTCCTCTTGTCCTAAAAATATTAATCAGGACGGAGAGTATGTCTGCCAATGAGTGGCTGACGAACCGGCGGTATCCCAAAGACTCAGTTCTACAAGTTGATCATCGACCAGGAGATCGTGAACATAGTTTTCAAACACGGTAGGTTCACTAGCGTGTTGAGTAGTCCAGTGAGACATGAGTGACAATGACAAAGCGCCCAAGGCAACGCACTAGACTTGGGTAAAGAATCCTCGTGTGAATACATTAAGAAGCGACGTTTTTCCTACAGCAAGATGATAAGGCCAATGAGTGAAGAGGAGAGTAGAAGGGCGCACCGCAGGCACCGTCGCCGCAAACTATTCTCAAACAATGTTCAGATGCTGTAACCAGTCATGCAGCAAGATAGCATCTCACCAACCACCTTCCTTTGAATCTTAGAGGTAGAAAATCAGAGGTAACGAACGAGTTGTTCATCGCAGGCTGGACGTACTGGTCTGCGGCCAAAGGAGGTACCTTTTGAGGATCCACACAAAGACATTTCAGTAAGACACGGTGTCCGACCGAGTAGTATCCCAAGAAAAATAGAAGGAGAGAGGAGACAGTTGGCTAAGCCTGAGCTCGTTAATCTTTCGTTAGCAGTGCTCTGTCTTGAAGAGCTGAGGGTCGGATTTCCCGAAAGGCAACCCCTGCACGTGACACCTTGTGCTCGGTCCGAGCCGTAATCAAGGCACGGTAGAGCCCGAACTTTCCAAAAACGGAAATCTATCCTCACTGTCTTACTCTCTAGTACTTTTCAATGTCGTCCGACAGAAGGCGAGCGGAAATCGAGGCAAAGCGAGCCAAGCTTGCTGAGCTACGGCAAGCAAGAATCAATAGACAAAATGAACGGAAAACCTCGGATCGAGAGGTATGGTATTGCTGCATACCACCCTTGAATGACATGAATCCTTTCTAAGCAGGGATCTGGCACTGGAACCAGCACTCCACGTCGGTTAGGTGACGTTGACGATATCCTCAATAATCTCCTGCGCGACAACCGGGGAACAGGAGGGGACAGTGGCGACCTAACACCCGGATCGTCAATACCTGGTACACCGTCTCTTGGCCAGCCAAATCTCCCAGCATCAGTTTCAGGGCGTGCTAGCCGTGCCAGCGACTTTTCATCCAGTATAGTGACGACTTTGCCTCCGTCGCAGAGCTCTGCCACCGACAACGTTATAGATCGGTGCGATACGCGCACGCTCTCAACGAAGACGTAGAGGCTAACTGCTAGCAGAGAAATCACCCCTCGGTTCATACCCGATCTCATTGATGTGGAACAAGAACTTTTCGAATTACCTCGAAAGGTGCGTTACCCAACAACGCGTCAGAAAAGTCATTCATCTCGTTTATAGGAACGCGTAATATACAGCAAGTCTGTACAGACAGTGGAAGTGGAGACGGCGCCTTCACCTATGTTTGAAGAGGAATTACGGCAGCGCGTGCTTAAAGAAAGGGAAACAAACGCGGAGGAAGCATTGGATAAAGAATTAGAGGCAGAGAGTGTCAAACTAGACGAAGAGATTGAGCAGGAGATTCAGGGTGTGTGTTCTCCTTCTAGAGAATCTCCAATTTATCTGACCTGTTTGGGACAGAGATACCACCTGAGGAGCTCGCCGGAATTCTTGCTGCACCCGAACTTCTTGAATTTGTGGATCGAACTACCAAAATATTCCACCGAGCCTTGAATGACCATTACGATTATATCCGCGACTACAGAATTGGTACCGAAACGGGGGGGTTAGTCGATTAATGTCTCTGTTCGTTTCGCAATGGGTTGACAGCAAGCAGGGATGAGTCCGAAGGACGTGTCAAGCGAGTCTGCGAATTCTGGGACGAACGCTACGGAAAAAATCGATCTATCACTGATGTTGACTGGTCCCCGCAGGTTAGTCAGCTCCGTTTTGCCTCTGCCTGGCTAATTCCATGTAGTATCCGGAGCTGAGTGTGGCTTCTTACAACAAGAATCCCGCTGCATTGAACGAGCCTGATGGTATCGTTGCCGTATGGAATCTACATCTACTCGAACGGCCAGAATTTGTCTTTCATTCTCAAGTCCGTGAGCCTTGATAATACCCGAGAAATCACCTTGAAGTTTAACTTCTCCCGTCCGCAGTCTGACGTCCTGTCTGTTACATTCTCCCCCTTCCATTCGAATCTCGTTTTTGGTGGCACGTATTCCGGTCAGATCTTGCTGTGGGACAACCGATCCAAACACCTACCAGTCCTGAAGACACCGTTGTCGGCTGCCGGGCACACTCATCCCGTATATTCTATGCAAATGGTTGGAACCCAGAATGCCCATAACTTGATCACATGTAGTACGGATGGCACTGTCTGCAGCTGGCTGGTTGACATGCTGGCGCAGCCTCAGGTGCGCGCCAGACCACAATTTGGTTTCAAGGAAGGCGCAATACTCATACATCCCCAATTCATTAGGAAACCTTGGAGCTTATCCACGCTGGGCATAATAAAACCGGAGAGGTTGCTGTGACGACGTTAGACTTTCCCGACAACGAAACAACCACATTTTGGGTAGGCACAGAAGAAGGCAATGTGTACCAAGCTAATCGGTATGACCGAGCTGGCGCAAAGGCGGGTCTGAACCAATACGACGTGTACAAAGGCCATGCCGGCCCCATCATAGGCCTCCATTTCCATCCACTCATAGGCTCGGTAGATTTTTCTGATCTATTCTTGACAAGTAGTGTGGACTGGACTGTGAAATTATGGAGGGCCAAATCTCTAACCAAACCATCGACAAGTCCACACGTCATTTCTCCGCTTTATTCCTTCGATGAAGCAGATGACTATGTGTACGATGTGAAGTGGCATCCAACACATCCGGCACTCTTTGGAACAGTAGATGGTGCTGGGAAATTTGATTTGTGGAATCTAAATGCGAATACTGAGGTGAGACTCATTTTGGCTGGCGATAGACCTTGTATGAACTGATGGCTGATCGCACAGGTTCCGTTCGATTCGACCACGGTTGGATCTGGGCGCGCTATCAACAAGCTCCAATGGGATCATAAGGATGGCAGACGTGTTGCCTTGGGAGGTAGCGATGGCAAGCTTTATGTGTATGACATCGGGGACATAGCTTTGCCGAAGGAGTCGGAGTGGAATGAGCTGCAGAAGACTATCACGGGTATCTCAGGTGGCGGTCAGGCGAATGGGTCGCAGATGGAGAATCTCTGAGAAGCAGTACATCTGGACGATAGTCGGGTGGTCTTGCTTTTGATTTTTTCTATGTTACATATACCTGTAATTGCACACGGATATTATTTTAGTATTACAAAATTCCCTAAGAAAGACGCCGTTAGCGAAGCAGTCGTTCCAAAAACCTTTATAATTATTGCTAACCTACGCGTAAATCGGGTCACTGTGAATCATCGCCGCCAGATATCACACTGGTATCGCCTTCAACGTCCTGATTCAGTTGAGATGCGATTGCTATAAATCTGTGGAAAGGGTGAAAATCACGTCGTACAGAGCCAACCTTGGTGCTCACTTGGCGGCATCGAGCCCAGCAAAGGTTCTCATTGCTTGCAGATCTATCTGCAGTTGCTCGCATAGATCTGCAGTGGTGCTGATAGATCTGTTAAGTCTCCCGAGACTGCTCGCAAGCTGGGCATAAAGGCGGTCTTTGGCCTGGGTTGCCGATGTAGCTGGGACCGACGACATGGGGACACAGAAGGACAGTCCGTGTGGCTGTGCTAGACAGGCGAGGCCTCCTAGGGTAGAGTACCGGTCCAATATCCTTAGTCGTGAGAGCTTATATGTTATTATCAGCTTAATGATACCGAGACCATTGCCTGGGGCCCAATAATTCAAAGCTTTTCCCACTAAGTAAGCCAACCTGTCGCGACTGGGCACTTTGTTGACGCGTACTCAGTCTCGAGACGATCACGAGTTTGATTATCCTGACAGTGCATCTATTACCGGAGTGGGCGTGGGCATGATCTACTCGCTTGCCGCTTCAATGAGAACCGTCTTGCAGTTCTAAGAGATCGTACGTTAGAGCTTTGAAACGGCGTTCGTTGAGGGGGAAAACCAATATATCTACTGTGACAGGCGGAATGCTTCCTTGGTATACAACTTTACCTTGAGTCGTGATCCTATGACCTTAGACCGCTGAAGACCCTCGGACTTCGAGATCCCCAAATTTTTGCTCGGACACTGAAAGCGTATGTCCTCGATACCACGGGCCAAGACATTGTTCTTGATCCGTCAAAAATGAGTGGTAGAATGACTTTACAACAGGACAAATCCAATGAGGCTCCATGAACGGGTAGCTGGATCCAAAGAAGCGCCATAAATCACGTATCCAGGAACCAACAGTTACTTGAAGGACTCCGTCCCATACTACTACATATTACAAGACCCCTCCTTATCAACATTGCTACCGATGTCGTGGATTCTAATAGTACGTGTAAGACTCGTCGGAGTGACCATGGAACGCGTACATTGGAAGGGTTCAAAAAAGGCTGCTGTCCAGGAATGAACAAATCAGTCTCCATGATATTTTAGATGAGGAAGAATGACCGATGACTTAGGACTTGTTTTTGGTTGGTGTTTTCTTCTTCAGAATTTGGTCGAGTTCGGGGTCTGGCGACTGCCTGCCGCTATATGATGTGAAGATGCGTGATGTGGATGTGGATGTGGATGTGGATGCAGGGGTCTTGGCAGAGGAAGGTGACACAGTGGACTTCTGTGCAAGAGGTGAAGAAGGTTTAGGCGAGGTCTGGATAAAAGTCGGTGCAGCATTGGGGGTCGGAGGGGTAGAGTATCTGGTGAATGGATGGGTAGCGAAGGGATCAAAGGACTGTAGAATCTGACTGGAGGGGGACATCATTAACTGGGCAGATGGGTTAGAACCTGAAGCGGCTGATGTAGCACGATATCGGACGTGGGATTTATAGGCAACGGTGGATGCAAAGGGTTCATTGCCGTAAGAATTGTGGGATGCGATATCTGGAGTAATGGCAGGTGGCCGACAGGTGTAGGGATTGGTCGAGACGTTGAGCCCGTGACCGTACATCCGCAGGAATTCAGCCATTAGAAAGTAAGGAATAGTACTACTAGCTCCGGTAGGGGATGTGACAGATCAAGAAAAGAAATGATTCGCGGGGGTTGTACTCGGAACTCGTTGAATTTGTGCTAGATAGCACTGACGCGGAGAAACCTAGGTCGCATTACCAGCCGAAAACGACAGAAAGAACTGAACAGAACAGCCGACCTCGACAGAGAAGTCTGTTGTATTATCTTTGGAATTTCCACCACATTTCTCGGTTATTATCGATGGCGGAACGACATGACAGGATGGCGTTGCCAAATAAGGGGACAAACTGGGAGAAAAAGGGGAGGAATAATAATAATTTTGAAATAAGACGCAAATAATGCGGTGAAATTATTACCGTGCGGCTGCGAAATAGTGACTGGACCGCTCACGCCCATCTCGTTCTTGAACCGAGACCATCACGTCGTCCATTGGACACTACTTGCCTTCAACCTGGATACACTCTGCTACCCATGTTTAATTGTTCAAAATCATGCCCAAAAACTCTTTCGTATGTGAGTCTCTTCCAGATTTGTGGCACCCGCCAAAAATATCAGGGCCGTTCTGCCTTGCTGTCCTGCACATCCAGCTTTCCGTACGTTTTACACGTATTCTACCTCGTTGTCAGATTCTTGCAACTTCTTTCTGTTATCCTTTCTCTATCCTCTCTTTTCTTGCCCATATGTCGTCTCTGCAGCGTGGCCCTTTTACGTTTTGATGGTTTCTCGCTTCCTCTGTTGTCCACGAAATCTAGAGCTACCGCTAACGGTGACCACTAGACATACCCTCCCAACAGACTCACTCAATGTCGCCTACTCATCCCCATACCGTAAACGCCGTACCAAACAGCCCGGATGGCGACGACGACGATATTTGCCCTGTGTGCGATGGCGAATGCACCTGCTCTTCCAATCACCCTGCGCCCTCTTCTTCGCCCTCGAAACCCGTTCTCAAAATACGTCTCACAGTACCCCCTGCGCTCCGTGTAACCAAATCCCAGCCGGCTTCTCGTGGAAAACATATCGAGCAGACGACATTCGCCACCGCACACGACGGAAACTCTTTGTCTTCGGCCCATGTCCCCAAACGTAGAGGCAGGCCTCCAAAGAATGCCCCTCGTCCGCCTAAAGCACCCACAACGCGTAGAAAACCACCACCTAAATCAGTATTCAAAAAGAAAACACCTCCTACCAAGCGCAAGCGAGCGGCATCGAATGCCGATTCTTCCGAACTTACAGACATCGATGATGACGACGCACGGTGCATCCAGTTCCCTACATTCGTGTCAGCATCTGCTTTGTCGTCTGCGGCGTCATCTACTGATTCGGACGACTCTGACGACTTTGATACCGACTCCTCAATCGAGGCAGAGGAGGAGAATTTTATTCTTGCTGAAGAACGTGCGAGAGTTAGGAGAGAGTTGCTGGGTGACGACGTGCCCAGTAGCCTGAGCAGAAGAAGAGACAGTTGGGTTATCCATCCACGCAAGACGAGTGTAGGAGGCCTCAGTGACGTGGATATGGACGGCGAAACTGATGAGGAGGATGACGATAATGACGACGACGACGACGACGACGAAGAAGACGAAGAAGCTGCCGAAGAAGATGAAGATGGTGATGCAGAGGAAGGAGATGACGAAGAAGACGGCCGTCCTAAGTACACTGGCATGGCCACAGGATGGTCAGATGGCGAAGAATCTAGCTTTGACGCAGATCTTTTCTTTGCCAATCTTTCGGGTTCCTCCTCCTCCGACGACGACGACGAGGAAGAACAAGACGTTACAATAGACCCAGTCGCCCTTGCCGGAGCCCTTGCCAGTATCCAGCCTCGGGATCTTCCCTTCGAAGTGACGGAAGGCTGGGATGGCCAACTTATGTTCACCAGTGGTCCCGGAGGCGGTGTCTTGGAAGCAGAATTCGACGCCATGGCTGCCCAGTTCATTGTAGACAGCAGCGCCTCACCTAGCGGTGCTGACGACGATGATGACGACGTCAATATGCAAGATGCAGATGAGGAGGATGAGGACAGAGAAGAAGAAGCGGGCGATGGCGGCGACACCACAGATGAAGATCTCGTAGGCACAGACGATTTGCCCAACGAACGCGCAATGCGTCTGTTCAACCTTCCATTCGAATTGAACGTAGAGTCCATCAATCCTTTGTCGACGATGAGTCCAATCCGTCGGCGTGCCCTACAGGGACAGCTGATGACCAAAAGTACTGCCGGAGACATTCTGACCGGGAAAATGTTTGGAGAGTTCGACGACGAAGAGGAAGAGGAGGAAGAAACTCATACCAGACCAAAGACTGTTGGTGGTCCAAGACAAGGCTATTTTGAGGTTGAGACTTTGGTCGATGATAATAAAGTGGTTGTCATTGACAATGAACACAAACCGGTCCCTTCACCTCATACTGGAACCAGAGGAAGAGGCAGAGGAAGAAGAAGGATTGAAGGTGTACGTTGTTTCTTCTCATCTCTGAGTATTGCGTTTTAATGCCTTGTCTTTTCTTCTAGATCAACCGCCCTCTTCCGCAGTTCATTCTTTCTAAACGATCTGCAACTCCCAGCAGTACTACTGAAGCTATCAATGCACTTAGCATCACTTCTCCTGAGCCTGAGTCCGGACATTCCATGTTGGCGCCTTCCATTGAACTTGATGATGTCCTTGACTCGGCCTTTCTCGAGGGATCATCTTCCGAACACTCCGCGCCGACGCCTACAACGTTTGAACACATGCGTAACCTCACGAGATGGGACCTCATATCTGTCGGTGCTTTTCGTAAGACTCGTGAAGATATTGGCGGATGGAATTCCGACACGGCATCTGATGGGCACGGATATGGCGGTGTCATGAAAAGCAGCCCGTTAGCTGAGATGTTGTGGCAGAACAAGATGGGGACGAAGAATGCGAACTTGAATGGAGAGGGCGAGAGGACGCGTAAAGAAATTCGCAGAGAGAGGAAGCTGCGACGGAAAGCTGGCGGTATGGTTGCAATTCCCAAAAATTTAAAGGGAAAAGGTAGCGGGAAGTTATTTCACCACCACCATCCGCATCATCCAAACTCGAAAAGTAGGGGTGCTGGGTCTTCACAAAGGACGAACCTTCACCAGACTGGAGGAAGTTCGCCTATTGCATAAAATAAATGAGCAGTGGTGTTGGTCTATTCCTCTTGTTTTGGATATGCGGAAAAAACATCATCGTTCATAGAACGATGAAACCGATTTGAGGCTCAAAATACTTGGTATGCTTCTTCTATATCCCTTTCCTTATTTTTCTCTTTCCTCTTTGTTCCAAAACCAATTTTGTTCCGCGCATACACGTTACATACTGAATTTTTTCTTCCACTGTGCCCATATGTATTCTCATTCTCGTTCCGAAACCTATCACTAGCATCTAGCATCATCACCATCATATCCAGTCTCCGTTACTTAGTCGCTCGTGTATCTTACTCTTATCTCATTGTCACAATTTTCGAGGAGATTCAAATAATCCAAACAAATATCGCGGCAGAATCCTGCTAGGGATTTGTGTGACACCTGTGACTGCCTTGCTCTGCGTTGGCGGTAGTCGTTCATTGACATCTTCATCCATAACATTGTGGATTTATTTCGTCCACCAGCAATATCATGGCGACTGCTTATTACGAGTTCTATCGTGGTTCTTCGTATGTCCCGCTCGCCCGCGAGTACTGGACAAAGACATGGACTCACCGATACTTAAAGCATCGGGATGGCGCTGACAGATTCACTGGATGAGCTGATTACCAGTGGAGCCATAACACCCCAGTTGGCTATGAAGGTTCTGCAACAGGTTTCGTGGGAGTTGTCTGACTAGGTGGCTCCATACTCATACTGTAATATTTGCAGTTCGACAAATCGCTTGCAGACACGATGGTGAAGCAGGTCAAGGTGAAGACGTCCTTGAAGGTGCGCGTATGTTCATCTCGTCGTGGGAGAATGCCATTTGATGCTGCTCATTGGTAGGGTCATCTTCATACATACCGTCTGTGTGATGACGTTTGGACATTCATCGTAAAGGATCCGTCATTCAAAATGGAGGGGGGCGAGATTGTCAGTGCTCCGAAGATAAAAATCATTGCCTGTAAGAATGGCGAGGCAATAGAAGCTGGGAAAAAACAGTAAAGGATGCTTGTTTTAATGGAGTCTTTCGCTTTCTTCGTTGCTATCATGATTATTCTGTATATAACGCTGCATAAGTTACCGTTTTACGATCGAAATGACGTTGATTTGATTGAATCTCGGCTCGTTAACAAACATGGTGAATGCTCTCTTTTGTTCTTCGAAATGAGCCTATCTTTTATTCGTTTTTAGACGTACAAGTACTTCATCATGGCCCCAACATACACGCCTACCGATGCTTATCCTACGTCCACTTCCCATATCCAGCGGGAAACTGAGGAGCTCTTGCTGAAGCATCTGCCTTTACCAAGGAATGATGACACAAAGGCCCTTTACTTAGAGCTGCACAAGACAAAGCACATGCAGTGGCTTGTGCGAAACCTGGCACAGGGATTCCCTGCGAGATACGTATCGCAGGATGCGAGCCAGCCATGGTTAATGTTCTGGACTTTACAAGCGTTTAGTATTCTTGGAGTCGCGCTAGATCCCGGGAATAAGCAGAGGTGTGTTCGTGCTTTCTGTTCTGACATATACATAGTGCTAATTTGTTTTGACAGAGCTATTGATACGATCCTGACTTGGCAACACCCTGATGGTGGATTCGGAGGTGGGCCGGGACAGGCGGCGCATCTCCTACCAACATATGCGGCTGTGTGTGCGCTCGCTATCGCTGGACGACCGGGTGAAAGAGGCGGATGGGATCAGATTGACCGGTGAGTCTCGTCAGTCAATAGGTTGTATTACTTTCTTGGCTGAGATATCCTTCACAGGGCGAAGATGTCACAGTTCTTCATCTCTTTGAAACAACCCGACGGATCTTTCCTTGTTGCCCGCCATGCTGAAGTGGACATGCGAGGCATCTACTGTCTGTTAGCCGTCGCAACGCTTCTTGATCTTATGACACCAGAGTTGGTTGATGGTACTGCCGAATTTGTGAGGTCATGCCAGACATATGAAGGAGGGTTTGCGTCTGCGTCCCAGCCTTACTTTGGAGAGGATGGAGCACTGTTAAAGAGTCCGAAACCCCCGCTGGGCGAGGCGCATGGCGGGTATACATTCTGTGCGTTGGCGTCTTGGGTTCTTCTTCAGCCAATGTCGGATAACAAGTTGGATCATATTAACGAGACCAACCTACTGCGATGGCTAGTCCAGATGCAAGGAGTAGAGATCGAGCTTGGAGGATTTAAAGGTCGGACGAACAAGCTCGTGGATGGATGCTATTCATGGTGGGTGGGGGGTGCGTTTGCCCTTCTGGAGGCGATTCATGGGCATCACTCTTCTTCTTCTCATGATGAGGAGAAACATGAGGATGGCGATGCTGGATGGGTCGATGTGGACGAATCGTTGTTCAACCGGGAGGCGCTCCAAGAGTATATTCTTCTTGCCGGGCAACATCCTGCAGGCGGCCTCCGGGATAAGCCACCGAAGAGTGCAGATGCATACCACACATTGTATTGTTTGGCAGGCTTATCTGCTGCGCAGCATAGGGTTTTTCCCTCGGAGCACAAGTCGAAAGAACTCAAGTCGGGATGGAAAGGCTCGGATAATTCTACAAGAAAGAAAGTGTTTACCGAGGCACTTTGTTGGCAGGAAGATGAGGCAGGCCCGGTTTTTGTTGGAGGGAAGGCGAACCGAGTGAACGCATCTCATCCTTTGTTTAATCTGACCGTTACACATAGTGTTGCGATTATGAGGTATTTTTATGGGCAGGAATCATAGGGATTAGTGGTATGTTTTCTTTACCTGTAATTCTCGAATTTTCAAGTTTGTTACGCGAGTTTAGGGTTGACGTTGAAGGCCAGCACCATCAGAAATGGTTAACATTGGTTCAGATTGACTATTGCTGGACATGGTCCGAACAATCTGATCGATGTCCTCGAATGATTATCCTCGTTTATCGCACTGTGTACACAGCATGCATGTGTGTCAGAGTAGTATTAGTGTCAGCTACAGCACGGTCGTGATACCATAGCGCGGTCAGGCACGTACCATGTCCTGATTTGGAATCCAAATGACATCAACGATCAATTTTATTTTTTTTCCCTGTCATTCATGACCACTGTCGCTCCTGCCCACGACGTTGAAGATGGCCAGTTTGACGATGCACCCGACGATGTGGGGTATGCACGCATTAATGACTCTGAGCTAGTCGACCTAACTTGGGATGATGATGATGATGATGATGAGGAGGAGGAGGAGGATGACTCTGAAGAGTACGATCAAGTGAGAGTTGAGGACGAAGACTGGGAAGTAGCTGAGAAAGGTATGTTCTCGCATAAGTCGTGGCGATTAGCTTAGATGATCAACCAGATTTCACGAAACAATACAATCGTCTAAGACAGCACCTCGCAGTGCGATCTGGATCAGCAACGAGTACGGCCCCGACGACGCCTTCGAAGCCTGCCGGTGGAAAAGGGAGCAATGTTGCTGTTCTCCCGGCCGTCAATCATCCCTCTCAGTCGATGGCGGCTCGCAAAGCGGCAAGTACGGTTGCAAAAGACCAAACAGCGTCGCAACTGGCGCTCCTGTCCTCAAAGTATGGCTCACGAATCGCCAACATGGACCATAGGCTGGGGGTCGGCGTGAACAGAAAAGGCGCATCTGCCCACGCGAATCTCAAAGACAAGGCTGACCGTGCGACGACGGAGCAGGTTCTGGATGCACGGACGCGCGTGGTGCTGCTGAAAATGGTGGGGCGGGGGGTAGTTGCTGAAATTAACGGCTGCGTGAGCACGGGAAAGGAAGCGAATGTGTACCATGGTGTCGGCCACGACCCGGTCGAGCGGGAAGTTGCACTGAAGATCTACAAGACATCTATTCTCATTTTCAAGGACCGGGACCGGTACGTGGCTGGGGAGCATCGTTTCCGGCGGGGCTATGCTCGGCATAACCCACGGAAGATGGTGCGCATGTGGGCAGAGAAGGAGATGCGCAATTTGAAGAGGCTGAGATCAGCTGGCGTGAGGTGTCCTGAGCCGGTGGAGGTCCGAGAGAACGTGTTGGTCATGGAGTTTTTGGGCAACGCATCGCAAGCGAGTCCACGGCTGAAGGATGCCGAGTCGGAGGAGGGGTGGGAAGAGCTCTACGTCGAGCTGATGCTCACCATCAGGACGATATACCACCAATGTCGTCTGGTACATGCAGATTTATCCGAATACAACTTGCTACTGCACCAAGGCCATATCTGGATCATCGATGTTGGGCAGAGCGTGGAGCATGACCATCCGAGCGCGTTTGATTTTCTGCGCAGTGATCTGAGCAACGTGGAAGCATTTTTCGAGAGGCGGGGGGTGGCAGGGCTTGGCTTGAGGAGGTCGTTTGTGTGGGTGACAAACGAGGAAGGAGACGAGGAGACGCTGAGGAAACTGATGAGCGAACCGGAGGACAAGGTTGATGGCGCGTTCAAGCACACGTATATCCCCCGGAGGCTGGATGATGTGTATGATCCAGAACGAGATATTGAGGAGGGGTGCGTGCGAGAGGCGGTAGCAACTGCGGCGGGTGATGATGGGCGGGAGGCGGGCGACGATGAGCAGGTGGCGGGTGACGACGAGGGAGAGGCGGGAAATACCCTGGAGGACGATGAAGAACCGGATAGTGAAAGACGCCCTCGGGGCCACCGGCACGAGGACCGCGACGCAAAGAAGGAGCGCAAAAAGGCTGTCAAGGCGGAAGCGCGACAAAGACGCGTGCAGAAAAAGGAGCGTAAGAAAGCAGCGGGGCATTGAATTCGTTGCTGTAAGGGAGCTACATTCACATTCGTAGGTACGATGGCTCTGGAATAAATTGTACTCTTTTTAAGACCAAAATGATGTCCGAGGATTAATGAGGTCCGGAATATGCAGCATATCACAGAATGCCTCTGTTTGGTGGTTAAAGTATATCGGGGCTGCTTGGAATGAATAAAAGATGCAAGTCAAGACGACAAGGAGGACTCACGCTGCCTCTTGCCTTCTCTTCCCGTAGGGCCAGGAGCCGTGGGCCGGAACTGCTGCACACAAGTCACAGGCTGACCTTCTCCAACGTGCTCCAGCACCCATTGGAGCTGCTTCTGGACGAGTTGGCTGCATAGACGGTGCGGGGGCAGCAGCGATCTCCCTGAGGTGTCGTTCAAGTACGGCTGGAAGGCACGCGTGATGGCAAGCCATTCGGGGTCAAAGGCCAGTTTTGTGCTCCCAGCTATCGCGGGCACGTCGATGACCTGCAAAGAAAGCCATCAGCGCTGCTTCTAGCGAGGATGGGAAGCGGACCTCTATACAGTTGCGTCTGGGGAGACATTTATCCAGGGCAGTGAAGTTTGTGATAGAGTCGTCGTGCTTGACAGTCGCTTTGAAGAGAACGTGCATATGTGCAGCGAACCACCGCTCTGGTTTGAGTCTCTGCAGCAGATCCATGAGCGGGGGCGCTCCAAATGTGCCGTCGGCGATCTCGGACTGGAACTCTGGCTTTGCTTTAAGCAGGGCTTCAAGGTCGCCGTGCTCGGTTATCCCCTGGGGCCAGTCATGTGAAAGAAAGATATGTGGTTTCGTGAGCAGAGAAAGCTTGAGAATGTCGTATTGACGGATGCGGTATATTGACTTGATCGCGTATTGGTCGTATGGCAGTTTTTCACAGTAGCCCACTTGATACCGTTTCTCTGTGTATATTCCCGACGCCCCTGCGATTCGTACCCCGTTTACTTGGATACACCCTGATCGGCCCAGGTAGTACTGGTTTGGCGCCACCCATCCGCCGTAGTGCAGCTCGGCGAGGTAGTTGGACGCTTCGTGGTTCCCGCCAACAAACACCGTCAGAATCGGCGCCGTCTTTTTGCCTGTGTAGTACCTGCTCCACGTCAGCAGCCAGAATTTAGGATCGTTGGCCAGTCTCACTGTGGGAAATCGTTCAGGCGCTTATGTTTAGACGGGACCGCCATGCATTCGAGGTCCTGGGCGTTCCGGGTGGCTTGAAAGTCGCCACAGATGAGCAGGAGGTCCACCTTGTACTTGCCCTTGCACTCCATTGTCGCAATTTGCTTGTAGATGTCGTCGAGCTTGCCGTGGCAGCATCCTTCAACGGCCACCTAGGCCTGCATACAGAATAGTGTGGAACAACGCGAGCAGTCTCTACCTTTAGTGTTTTTGTTGCAAGATACCGACATGATGAGTGTCGTGGTACGTGGCGAGTACCCAGGCGAAGCATGTTATGGGAAGAAGAGAGAAAAAAAAAAAGAAAAGTTTCATTGACCGGACCGATGTACCGTACTTATACTGTTGCCCGCATCTGACTAGATACTTTTGCTACTTCAGCCGCGGCTACGATATTCTCTGGCATTTTTGGAGGTTTCGGAGGCTCAATAAGGAGACGGCCTAGACGAGGTAACGTCTTGCGACTGATGAACTCCATTTTGCAGGGTAGTTTTGACGATGCTTGCTTGAGAACTTGCAAAGGCAATGAGCTCGGGAAAGTAGGGCATGATGGAAAGACTCACTTTGACGTGCAAGTTCCTCTCGAATAGGTACACCACCAATTTCAAAGATGACACGTCCGGTAGGCAGTCTGAATATCCAATCAAGGTCGCTTTCAAAGAACCCCTCGACACTACTTACCGGGTCGCCCAATACTCAAAAGTACCCTTTCCTTTACCCATACGCGTTTCATTACCCTGAATACAAACATCACCAGTCTGTTCCCTTTATTCTGTCCCAACAACTTACCTTTATACAAACCGGGATATCCGGAAAACATCTCATCCACACTTTGGCGCCTTTCCACACCTTCAACTTCCTCTTTATCACATCCTCCGCCGTGGTCAGCTGCTTCGCACTCAGCCGCATGCCATTCCCGCGTATCCTGATGCCCCAGTCGCCAAATGCCAGCGTCGTCCCCCGCGTCGAGCCGCCGACGGGGATGGGTACCCGGCCCTTGTGCCGCTTGAGGTACTTGACTTTTCGTGGTGCGAGTTGGCCACGGGAGCGGGTGAAGAGGGTTATAGGTGAGCGCAGGGGGAGGAGGGAGGTGATGGATGAGAGGGAAAACATTCCGTGTGACGTCACGTAACGGCCCCCGCTCTTTGTCTCTCACCACCACCACTACGATGGATAAGAAGCGACCGTTGGAAAGTAATGGTGAATCGAGTGGTAGCAATAAGAAACTCAAAAGGTAGCTTTTACCAGTGCTTGCGATTTCTTGACTAACCGCTTCTCTAGTGACGCTGTGAGTGCTCTTTCATTCCCAAGGTGATTATCTCGTTTGGTTCTCTGTTCTAATGCATGTTTCTATGATTATTCTTCACCTAGACGTCGAACAGCTCAGTTCTTGTGAGTCTCCCTGTCTTTCCGTATCGATTCCCACTCAATGATTCTGTCAGTCGCAAGCAGCACTCATTGCACAAAAACGTGCCGAAATCGCGGCCAAGGTCGCTGTCATGAAGAGCGGCGGCACGAATATCGTTGCACCGACACCTGTGAAGCCTATGGCGTCTGCTGTGCCTATGGTCAAGAGCGCCTCGTCCACGCCTCCTGGCCTCCCGGATGACCTCGCCAAGAAGATCGCAGAGGCGAAGAAGAAGGTCGTGGCTGCGCAAAGCAAGTTGGCTGTCAAGGATAATCCGTACATGGTGAGCGAACCATCTGTGCCATTCCATAGACACACCTGAATTAGATTGCAGTCGATTCCGCAAACTGGCAAGAATAAGAATAGGCCTGTTGAGCCTGCTCAGCAAGGTGCAGGTCTGAAGATGGCCGCTCATCCGCTGTTACTAGACCAGACACCGGTTGCACCCCAATCGAAGAAGGATCGGTACAAGCCTATGCAGCCCAAGTTTGCCTCAATCAAGGTAGGCTTCTTTCTCTAAAGTGATTGAACTGGATATTCACATTATTTCAGGCCAATACGCGTAACGTCCCAACTCCCCCTCCAGTGCCCACCCCGGTGCCTATTATGGAGTCGGCCAATCCGTACGCACCCAAGGAAACGATCGAAGGAGCACCCAGGGACCGCATGGGACGCAACTTTCGATTCAACCCCAAGGGCAAGTACATTGCATTGGCAGACCAGGTTCGAAAAGAGGCGCAGCTCGAGGCACTCAAGCAGAGAATTGCGGAGAGCGCGAGAAAGGCAGGGTTGGATAGTGATATGGGCATTGAGAAGAGTGTCAAGGTGAGTAGGGTGCTGATGTATTGCACCTTTGCTGATTTGATTTTAGCGTGCTCCTCCGCCGGAAGCAGAATGGTGGGATGCTGCGTTGCTTCCCAACAAGACATATGAGGATTTGTCGTACGGAATACAGGCGATGAATATCAAAACGGAGGACTCTCCGATTACGATATATATCCAGCATCCTATTCCTATCCCTGCGCCTGGAGACAAGGATAAAGTGGCATTGAAACCTATGAAGTTGACGAAAAAGGTGGGTATTTGTTGCTGTCAATGAGGAATTAATTAATGGGGGTGCTGTAGGAGCAAAAGAAAATGCGTAAGCTGCGCCGGGCAGGGGAGCTGCAAGACAAACGGGACCGAATACGTATGGGGCTGTTGCCTCCTGATCCTCCGAAAGGTATGTGTTGTTACTAGCGCCGCAAGTTGCTGGCTGACAATGGTTGTAGTGCGTCTGGCGAATCTGATGAGGGTTCTGACGAGTGATGCGGTACAAGACCCAACACGGGTTGAGGCGCGGGTAAGGCGAGAGGTTGCAATGCGTAAACACGGGCACGAGAAGATGAATGCGGAACGGAAGCTTACGGACGAGCAAAGAAGGGAAAAGGTGGAGAATAAAAAGGCAGACGAGGAGAAGAAGGGTATACATGGAGCCGTGTTCAAGTACGGAACTTTTGTTCGTATGTGTGGGTTACTGCTGATTATTTTGTAGGGTGAAAACGCTCACGGATGGGTCTCATCGGTTCAAAGTTCGAAAGAATGCTGAGCAGATGAACCTAAGCGGGTTGTGTATCTTCAATCCAAACTTTAGCATGATTTACGTGGAGGGCGCGAGCAAGTATATACGGAATTACAAGCGGCTTATGATACACCGAATTGCATGGACCGAGGCATCGAGACCACGGGGTGGGGAAGAGGTAGAGCTGCAAGAAGATGAAGAAGTGAAGAAGGAAGACGAGGTGTCGCTGGAGGATAACAAGTGCTGGTTAGTATGGGAGGGAGCATTGAGGGAGCGAGCGTTTAGTTCGTTCAAGGCAAAGAGCTGCCCGACAGACTCTGCTGCGAAGGATGTGCTTGGGGAGAGGCTGAAGGGGTATTGGGATCAGGCGAAGAATTGGAAGGGCGAGGAGGAGGCGCTGTTTTGATACCACGTAGCTTATTAATAATCATGATGATGTTAGGGGCTAAACAACAAGTTATGGCAGACGTCGATGTACGACGACCGTCCTCGCATGGCCGACCGCGACATGCATCCCTGCGAGGCCCAGAACTCCACGCCCCCCGCCCCCGCCGACACCTTCCACTCTGGCTCTACGACCAAGACCCGTCGCCAGCCTCGTCGCGCGCAGCCTCGCCCACGTCGTCCGTGCGATTCATACCACCCACTTCTGCTCCACATACCCCGTCCACTGCCGCACGACGACTAGTAAAGCACTACCCCCTCATTCTGACGCTCGCAGCGACGACGCTGATCAAAATATTGGTCGGGCTGGGGACGTACTCTGGGCAGGGGGCGCCACCGATGTATGGCGACTTTGAGGCGCAGAGACATTGGATGGAGATTACGCTGCATCTGGCGCCGAGGGAGTGGTACTGGTACGAGCTGGAGTGGTGGGGACTGGATTACCCGCCGCTGACCGCGTATGTGAGCTGGCTGTGCGGCTTCGTCGGCGACAAGATCGACAGTAGATGGTTTGCACTGGATGCAAGTCGGGGAATGGAAAGTGAGCACCTGAAACTGTTTATGCGCTGGACGGTCGTCGTGCTCGACGCGGCGGTGTGGGTGCCGGCGGTATTTTGGTGGGCGCGCTATCGGCCCGGCTCAGCCAGCTCCAGAGCAAGAGTATGTTTTTTTTGCTCTCTCTCTCTTTATGTTCTGGTCTGACTCTCGTTGCAGTCGGCATCTGTGGTCACTATCCTGCTCAATCCGTGCTTGCTACTCATCGACTTTGGGCATTTTCAGTACAACTCTGTTATGCTTGGCCTTACTCTGCTCGCCGCCTGTGCTTTTGTGAACAAGCGATACCTTGTCGGTGCTGTGCTGTTTGCGCTGTCTCTTTCGTTCAAGCAGATGGCGCTCTACTACGCTCCCGCCATTGGCATCTTCCTCCTTGCCACGTGCATCCAGATTCCATTGCTCTTCCTCAAACTCGCCGTCGTCACTACCGTCACCTTTCTCATCGTATTTGCCCCGTTTCTCACCTCCCCTTCCCAGGCAATACACCGTATATTCCCCTTTGCACGTGGCTTGTTCGAAGACAAGGTTGCCAACTTTTGGTGTCTGACCAATGTCCTCATCAAATGGCGTCTTCTGCTCTCCGTCCAATCCCTCGTACGCCTCTCCACCGTTTTAACAGTTCTCGCCTTCCTTCCTGCCGTCATTCTCATGGCACAAGCACCCGAACCCCGCCTTCTCCCGTACGCCCTCCTCACCAGCTCTCTCGCCTTTTTCCTCTTTAGCTTCCAGGTCCATGAAAAGACCATCCTCGTCCCCCTCCTTCCTGCTCTCATGTTTGGTACAAAGTCAGAGTGGATACCCCTCTTTACCAACATCGCTGCCTTCAGCATGTGGCCACTTCTCAAGCGCGACGGCGTCGGAGTCCAGTACATCGCCACTCTTCTCCTCTGGAATCGCCTTGTGGGATGTAACCCATTTGCATTCGACAGCGTCGTCAAAATCTTGTCTGTGGCTGTCTACGCTGCCGCGTTTCTACTCCACCTCGCAGAGTTCATCATACCCGCCCCTGCCCGATATCCTGATTTATGGGCAGTGGCCAACGTCTTGGTCTGCACCCCCGTCTTCTTCGCCGTATGGGCCTGGAGTGTCAAGGCCGGTATGCAAGAGAGGTGGGCAGGTGCACCTATCCTAACAACAAAGGTTCATTCAAGAACCAACTCTTTGTCACCGGCTGCCCCAAGGCCAAAGAGTCGTCTGTCGAGAGAGTCACTGCTTAGTTAATCCTCGTAATGCCGTATATTCCCGCTCCACTTTGACCCCCGTCTCTTGATCTTGTCTTTAAGAGTTGCAACGCTCCCTCGTTCTCAAAAGCAAGAAACTTGACTTTGGTAACCATTTCTCCGAGTGCGACGTTCCATCATTTTTAAAGCAGCTGAGAATTGTTGCTTTGATACGTACAAATATCGGAGAGAATCTTTACATCTGTCGCCAACCATCAATATCTACTCCAGCTGTCAAACTGAGCAAGGAATGCTCGATATAGGCGGTGAACTGTTAGATCCGAGAAAAATGTATGGTCCTGCTCTTTCTCAACGTAATGCCAGTGGCTCGCCGCTGTTGTAACTCACGATGGTCTGGTCCTTCAAAGCTATCGGTCAATAAAGTAAGTTCGAGATAAACTCGTCTTGGCCGCTGTTCTGATTCAACATGAATGCCGTCCTTTTCGTCACTCACAAGGATAAAACTCGCGGTTCGTCATTTGGAATAAAGCGTGGGCAAGTTCCGTCACCACTTTCATCTAAGTAGTCGGCAGGTCCTAGTCTCGTAAACGATACTCAAGGTGGGTCCCAGGAAAGGTGTTTCAGAGCTAGATCAGTCACTGTCGCCGCCTTTTCTTTAAAAAAAACTGTTGCTGAGACACATTCCGTAACATCTTCGCTGATATAGGTAACCCATCTCTATAGTAGTCCTCGCTATGCATCAGTCGCTGGCATCCCATTCAGTCGAACCATGCCCTCCATTTTTTCGGAAACATCCAGCTTAAAGACTACGATATTCATTTTGTCCGGATACAGATACCATCTTTCACGGTATACGAGTCGTCTGCCTTGACCGGTCGTTTTCTTATGCTCAAGGAAGACCAGATTGCATTTCGGTTTTCCAGAGGAAAGGCAGACGAGCTGGTGCAGGTCGCCGGCAGATGGGATTTAACTGCCGTTTTCACTGGGGGCCATTGGCTGGCTGGTATGAGACTCTTCCCAGGCGTCCCTTTCGTTCAGTCACATTTTTCCGCAAGATGATGGCAATACCCTGGTGGATTGTCGTTACAGGGCTGTCCATTATGCTACGCACCGTCACGGCATTCATGATGTCAATTCTATTCCACAATCATCTCTACCGCCACTTGAGGACTCGTGCTGGCATTTTCCAAAACTTCGGTCCCGTGGCGGATGTAGACCTCCCTTTCTAACCTCTGGTTCCATCCGCAGATTGCTGTGATTGAAGTATCGACGCCCACGGAACCGTTTAGACTCTGGAAACAAAAGAGCGCCAGACCTGGGCTCGTAGAGAAGGACACCAAAACTCAATACTAACAATTCTGTTCGAATTTCAAGTTTGCATTCTTCTCCTAGATGTGGTTCCAAGTCCTAATTACTATCCCTTCTTTCAATTTTTAGCCGTTGCTTTTGTATCGGGAACCAGTGCCGGCTCTTCCACGGTACTAGCAACCGAACACTGCGTAATGATGATCATCCGTACAGAGCACAGAAACTGTATTAGTGCTGCGCTTGCAAAAGGTCGGTAATACACAGTCGCTGAATCTATCCTACTGTGCGGGAGCGACCAACTCGCCGGTATCAAATTTCTGATTTCGACGTCGACGCTTTTAAGCGACTGGGACTCTTACGACCCGGCCCGTACTGCGCTATCAACATTACATCGCAACAAAGTCCAAGACCCCGTACCTGAAATGCCGAGAATCGTGCTACATATGCGCGCGGACTGCTCGCCTGTTTCCTAATGAATATTCGAACAAGTGGTTTTACCGAACATTATTCATGACATTGGCCTCTAGACCATTGGTATGTCATCCGTGATGAACGGTACACCCATCTATGAAAAATTGCGCAAAGCCTTAGATCAAAGTAATCAACTCTGAAGTCGGCTTTCTGGGGCAGGTATCATAAAGTTCCACAAGGTTGCGGACGCCACCCGAATGGACGGTGATGGTTCCCCGTCGTCCAACTCACTGTGATGTCGTAACCGCCGCTTTCAGAGCCTTGGAGTCCGCTATGCGGATTGACAGAACCACAAGCTCCAGGTCCACGTATCTGGGGTCCGACTTTGATCGCTTGGTGACCAACAAGCGGGTCCCGCAAGGCACAACGGCGAATGGACACTCACGTCGGAATTTGCAGAGTCTATTCGTACGCAATTGTCGGACT
Source organism: Guyanagaster necrorhizus (assembly GCF_019112545.1). Taxonomy (NCBI): domain Eukaryota; kingdom Fungi; phylum Basidiomycota; class Agaricomycetes; order Agaricales; family Physalacriaceae; genus Guyanagaster; species Guyanagaster necrorhizus. The sequence goes on from NW_025064901.1 coordinate 362,068, forward strand.
GGTCAGATGTTCTTGCCGGCACGCAGGCAGGGCCGTCACTTCCGACTTGTCTTGTTATACCTTCGTTCCGTTTAGAGCTGGCCTCTTGCATTCAAACTACCAGCCAATATGACGACGTGGAACGATGCCACTAAATATATGCGAATCGTGAGCGCTGCTCCTGTCTGTCTTCTTGGGCCCTCTCATTCATTTTTTTTTTTTCGTTTAGGCTGCGTTGTCCTGGTACTCGTATGATTGGATTCTGACTTTTCCTGCGGAGATCCGACTCTGTGAGTCCGAATCCTTCTGCGATAACTCGACTTGCTGAACGATATCTTTCGCAGACAGAAGACAGTCTTCAATTTTTCACCTCAGTACTGCTTGCATACTGCTTATTCTTGTGAGGGTAAGTAGATCCTATGGCAAAGTTCTTATCAGTCAATTGATTGTATTCTAGTACCTGGGGTTAATCGCCCTTGTTCTAAACATCATCGGCTTCTTCTCGCATGAGTTCACAATGGAAAGTTGTCAGTACTATTGGCGTTTCATGCCCATAATGCAGTGCTTTGCATCCTGGGCGAGCCATGCGGTATTTACTGTCCGTACAGTTGCTATCTGCAACAACGAGCTTGGTCCCACAGTTGCGCTCTCCGCTCTCGCCATCATAGTTTCCGGGCTGGAGATCTTCGCTCAGATGTACTCGTTCAGGAAGTTCACGGCGGGATCTTCAGGGAATTGCCTCATCCAGTACAGTGACGCTATCAACATCAGTTGGGTGTACTACATGGTGTGTGTTCATCTGGTTTTGGCATGTCGATCAGTTGATATATCAATAAATGTGGCAGGTTTCATTGGTCTTTGATGCTGCAGTCCTCGGAATGACTTATCGAGGCCTTACCATCAGCTTTGCTAACAAGCAGAACTTACGCTCGGGTTTCAGCGATGTGCTGTGGCACTCCTCTATGCGATATTTCGTCGCTACTACCCTATTCAACGCCCTTAATCTGGCGTTCTATGCGCATTACAAGAATACCAGTAATTCCACTATACTTTGTGCCATGGGGATAGCTATCACGAGCATGATGAGTTCCCGCGTCAGTACGTATATCTTCTTTGCCTTTTCCTCGGGGGGGTTTCTCATCCCAGCTTCGCAGTTCTCGACCTGCATAATTATGCCAACCGCCCAATAAGCACGTTCCAGCTCACTGGCTTACCGACGGGCGCTGAGCCTTCCCAAGGATCGTCCAATTTTTCGCAAACACCTTCATTTGACACCCGCGTGGCACCATCTAGCGCTGCGGTACGTTCGTTCTGTCCCTGTCACCAGATTGTGTGCTAAATATCATCCAGCCGCATATGACCTCTTTTCCACCGATTGTGGAAGACACCAGCAAGCACAATATGGCGCCTTGGGAGACCCACTGGCAAGCCAAAACGGTGGCTTAGTTCCGATGCGTTTTTGTTAAGTTTCCTCCGTTCGTTTTTTTTTTTTTTTTGATGACGATCACGGTGGAGCTGTTGGTTCCAGCAACCACGGCTGTCTTTCCTTTTCGTTGTTTGTCAATGGCTGGGCATTAGTAGTTGTTGTAAAACCATATTGGAACAAATGCGTGGGGCCCAACCAGTGATTATAAGTATTTTATTACTGTAACAGTATTATAAACGTTGGTGCGTAGTAACTACATCATCGATGTGAAGAAGGAGGGTTGTATATTCCGAAAATCTACCTGGGACTTACCTATGACCAGTTTACGCTGGGCCGGAAAGGCACAAAACTGCCTGCCTAGCAGAACCACTTATGCTGATCGTACCTGTCTGTATTGAAATATCGGTAACGGGCCGCAGTTCAAATTTTGTACTTTTTTTACACACAACGGTCAACCTCCGGGTCCAGCGCATACTCATTCTTGTATATTATACCGTAACATTACTACCCTGGTACATTGCTGCCATGTCAGGATCCAAGTTCCAGCAGGTATAGCCATTTAACATGCAGTGACCGTGAAAAGCACTCACCCGCTCTTCCTACTAGGCACCTCACAAGTAAGCTCCAGTGCTCTTATTACCCCACATTGATCTACAACTCACAACCTCCCAACTTACAGGCTATTGGCGTACGTGTAAAATCTTCCACTGTACATACCTCGAATCTGAAGAAATCAACTAGTATCCCCGGACCTATTGAAGTGACTAACGAAGTATTTATTATACACAATTTTGTTTGCATCGTGCTCAATTACGCATAGGTCCTCGATGCGATTTCTCAGCCACCTATGTCCCACGTTTCACCTGGATTTGTAAAAATATTTAAGGAGTGCATGGATATGACCAGGTGCGCTGGCCACTTCCGTTATGACGCGGTCGTCGGGCCAATTTCTAACTCGGCTGGCGAAGACAAGTACTGTACACAACCACTGGCATGCCTTTCATCATAGCCGGGAGGTGGGTACTTTACTCAGTTAACTGGGACTTACCTTATAACATACAGCGGGACTCTCGGCTGGGACGAGGCGAGTTCAATTCTTCTTTTTATGCGTCACCCCGAAGTCATCGGGGATCATAGGTTTCTTCCAACCTTGTAGAGCCTGGTGAATTCGTGCTAGTTGTGAACAACGGCTATTTTGGGGATGGGTTTTCGGACTGGTATGTACCTCGCCAATCCGACCTGATTCCGAGCTTGAATGAATTGTTTCGTGATTGTTTTTGTTCCATTACGTCCTAGTCTCCGTGCATATGGAGCCAGCGTGGACCACATCCGGGCGCCTTTGGGTGACGCGGCGCCAAGCATAGACGTTGAAAGGGCACTAAAGAAGAGAAAATACAAGGTTATTGTAGTCACCCATGTCGATACATCCACGGGTAAGTCTTGCCCTGGATATCAACTGCGTGCACTACCTGCTAATAATTTTTGGATAGGCGTCCTATCCGACGTGAAAGCAATTGCGAGTGTCGCCAAGAGTGTCTCATCAGAAACGCTTGCAAGTCATTTTCCATTCGAAATTGCTTTGCGAGACTGATGACTTGGATTATCAGGTAATCGTCGATGGTGTATGTTCGGTCGCTAGCGAGGAAATCCGCATGGATGATTGGAACATTGATGTGGTCCTCACGGCGAGTCAGAAGGGACTAGGCACACCGCCAGGGTTGAGTATCCTTGTCGCGAGCGAGCAGGCGATCAAGGTCGGTACCTTGGGCTATGTCCAGTCGAAAAGGAATTAACGTGAGGATCAGGTATTCGAAAGCAGGAAAACTCCCGTGACATCATACTATGCGAGCTGGCAAAAGTTCGTTTAAACTGTCTTCAGATCCGAATATTCTTTGAATGATAGACGTATAGATGGCTGCCAATCATGCGCGCATACGACTCTGGTACACCAGCATACTTTGCTACACCGCCTGTGAACATGATATATGCATATCACGCGTCTTTGAAGCAGATAACAAGTGGATTAGAAGAGAGATTTAGAGCACACCAGAAGGCGAGTGAGAGGATCAAGGCTGTGGCGAAGCAATTGGGTTACAGGCAGATTCCCAAGAAGCCAAGCATTGCTGCGAACGGCATGACTGCAGTGAGGACAAGATTGGGAGTCAGGCTTTTGGGTGCTAAGACTTTACTAGATATATGTTCCCGATGGGTTCGTGCCCAAAGACATCATACCTCGGTTGACAGAGCATGGGATTGTTGTTGCTGGGGGCCTGCACAAAGAAGCCAAAGGTATGTTGCTTTGATGATAAGCACTCACCAAATATTGACACTGACGCTGTGACTCCAGATAAGTACATCAGGATAGGGTAAGCTTCCCATTCTCTGCCAGAAGTGGTCCTCGCTGACGTACATTAGTCATATGGGGACCTCTGTTGTCGATGAGGGAAGGGGAGACATCGAACTCATTGAAAAGGCGCTGAAAGCATCAGTAAGGAAATGAAGAAGTACATGTGTAACCGCGTCTGTCAATCGCACTATGACTGATGAAATAACAGTACAGTACACGGTCCACCTGATAGACCTGCTGTATCATCTTTATGCCGAAGAAATGGACCTAGTGACCACGGCCAAACCCTGGAACCGGCAAGGCAGACGTCGACGGTTGGCCGTAAAGTGAAAACGATTTCAGGTGCATTCAGGCTCACCATGGTCTCGGTAAATCCGACCCGGACGACCCGGTGTAGGAAGATGTCCTTGGTGAATGTCCGTAAAAACCTTGCTCTCGTACAACAATAACCTTCACTGAACAACTGAACGGTAAAAGGATGACGGGCATCCGTTGTGCATCCATGCGATAGAAAGATATTCCGACGACATGACATGTTTCAAGAGAGACGGAACGATAAGATTTATTTGGGTATTTCCTGATAATCCCTGATCGCCTCAAGGATGTCGAGATGCGGGAGTCCGTACGGCGCGACGCTGAGGTCCAAGGGCAACCCATGCGTGGATTTTATTTTATTTTTGTGCCGGCCGAGCCTGAGTATTTGAATCAACTGCCAGCGTACTTCTACCTTCCATTTTGATAATAATAAATAATGCTCCTGCCGTACCGTTCTTCCTTCCGTACCACCATCTCAACCGTTTTACCCTCCTTTACCCGCGCCACATCCCGTCGGACGTATACCATGGCCACACAAGAATTCAAACAGGCACCCCACAAGTGAGTCGCAACCGTATGCTTAGATATCTGTCCTCAATCTGAAGTCGTCGGAAAGGCTACTGGTGTAAGGACGACCGTACCGCTGTCAGTAATCGTTTCTCATCCTCTCCAAAGTATTCCAGGACCCATCGAAGTATCCGATGAAGTAAGGACGGTAATCACAATCCTCACTGGCTTTACCTGACCTTGTCTAGGTTCTCTACGCAAATGCCCACCCATCCATGTCGCATGTATCGCCAGAGTTCGTTCCTGTCTTTGGAGACTGCATCCGGATGACCAGGTTCGAGTGTTTCTTGTCGTCGCCGGACATAGTACCCTGCTCATGTGTCGGATCAGGGACGTCGTGTTTTCAGCCGAAGGCCAGCCCTTTTTGATTAGCGGCAGTGGGACATTGGGATGGGACCAGGCATGCCCGTCCTTTTGCGGCCCAGAATATCCTCTAACGTGTCATCTTCTTCCAGGTCGCTGCCAATCTGATAGAACCCGGAGAGGACGTACTCGTACTGCATAGCGGCTACTTTGGAGACAGCTTCGCCGATTGGTGAGATAAACCTCGCGTAATTCATCTTTACTGATTTCCGGAGTAGTATAGATGCCTATGGCGGGAAAGCAACTCAGGTCAAGGCCGAGATTGGAGCCGCCGTGAGCCAGGGCGAAATAGAGAAGGCGTTAAAGGCAAAAAATTATAAAGTTGTTACATTTACCCATGTCGACACTTCAACAGGTGTGTCTACATTTCTATCGTTCTGGTCTTTATTGATGTTTTTTTTAGGGGTATTGTCGGATGCGAAGGCAATTGTCGAGACGGTTCGCCGTGTTTCGCCAGACGCGCTGGTGAGAACGTCGCGTTTCCTGCTCCACGTGACGCGTACTGACGACCTATTCAGGTCGTAATGGATGCTGTTTGCTCGGTCGCTAGCGAAGAGATACTTATGGATGAATGGGATCTTGATGTTGTTTTGACGGCCAGTCAAAAGGGACTCGGCACCCCTCCAGGGCTAAGCATTCTTATTGCGAGCAAGAGGGCAATGCAGGCGAGTACTTTTTACCAAGTCACTGCCGTGTTGTAGACCTTTCTACAGAAATTTGAATCACGAAAGACACCTATAACGTCATACTACGCCAGCTGGAAGAAGTACGTGTCCTGGTCGGATTTTCGTGGCTCTGTTTGACAAATCTTTTGAATGCAGATGGCTACCAATCATGAAAGCGTACGAAAGCGGAAGCGCGGCTTACTTCGCCACGCCCCCCGTCAACCTCATATATGCGTACCACGCTTCCCTTAGTCAAATCATGAAATCAAAACCCTCTTTACCCGAACGTTTCAAGTTGCATAAGGAAGTGAGCCGACGTATCAAGGGCGTGGCGGCGGAACTGGGGATCAAGCAGGTCCCGACGGATCCTGCATATGCTGCCAACGGAATGACCGCGGTACGTCTTTCTAATTTGACTCTTTCAATGCACGTTAGAACTTGACATTATTATAAGCTGTATTTCCCTACCGGAGTTAGTGCTACGGATATCATTGGTCCGTTGAATCAGAAGGGAATTGTTGTTGCAGGAGGTTTACATACGGCAATTAAAGGTAATCCTCTGTTGCCTGCGCGATGTCTCGATGCTCAAGGTTCTTTCTTTCTTTGTAGACAAGTACTTCCGTATCGGGTTCGTATACTTGCATTTCATCCCTTTCTTACTCATGTTTAACCGATATCCAGACATATGGGGGTTACGGCGGTCGACACTGAACGTGGAGACATAGATAAAGTGGTCACGTCCCTGCAGGATGTCCTGAAGGCCGTGCTCACGAAATAGAATGAATGCAGTAGCAAACATGTAGAGTTGTGTAATTTGCAAGTCAATACCCCTCACCAGATTAATGATTAATATGACAACAGTATTTGAGCTAAGGTCGAACTTGGAATTCTACCATGAGTAAGTCACTCAGCCCCTCAGATGCATCTTCAAATTGGCGTTCGAAAGCTAATATTGACTCGTTGCCATCGCCATCCTCTTTTCCTGGTAAAAAACAGCGCTTTACCGGCAATTATCATTCTCGCCAGCAGCCTGCCTTTCATAGTGGCGCAAATTTTGAATCTCGTCCATTCGAACCTTCAAACGCCAAGAAATCATTGCCAGTGCAGAAAGCTGAAGATCACCGGGAGAATGACAGCGGCGCTCTGCAGGCCATTGAAGAGGGTCGCCGTTTATATGTGGGGAATCTTCCTTACATGGCGAAGGAGCAGGACGTCCTGTCGTTATTTGGAGGAGACGGTTACAGCGTGTTCGACATTATCCTCTATTCAGTACTCATAATAACGCGTCTTACAGAAAACGAATTGATATCTCCATCGACCCTTTCACAGCCCGGAACCTCTCGTATTGCTTTGTCGATCTTGGGAGCAGGGAGGAAGCAACTCGTGCCATGGCAGACCTCAACCAGCGCGAATTTCTGGGCAGGCCACTGAAGATTGGTCCAGGCAAGGCGAAGAAGGGATCAAGACCACCTTTATCGTCAAAACCTATCCCCCTTGTGTTCGAGGGCTGGCGCGAATCAAATGCGTCAGACCACTGGGAAGGATATGCTGCCCAGGGGAGGCGATTGTACGTTGGCGGACTACCGACGATGGCTTCCCATCGTGTCGTCAACGAGAACATACGTGAGCTTTTCCGTGGCTTTCAACTGTGAGCTGCATTCGAGATATATATATATATATGTATAAGCTATCGTTAACCGTTGAGTCATAGGGAGGCGGTGAGCAAGATGATTTCTCCGTCCGTCCACAGGCCTGGTCCGCGCAACCACTTTTATGTCTTCGTGGATTTTACCGATGCCACGGAAGCAGGGCAAGCCGCGGAAAAGTTGGACGGTACATTGGCGTTTGGGGGTAGAATTCGAGTAAGTAGAGCAAAAGATAACAGCAACTCACGGAAGGTAGGTGAGCGAGAAAGATGGGAGGAAGGGAAGGAAAGGAATAATTTCCCAGTATTGGAGCGCGATGACGAATGATCCAGAATATGATTGAAGTGTATATACACATGCGAATAAATAGATCCACCAGAATGTAACGGCTACAACTTTGCTTTGGCTGACTTGAGGACGAGAGATGAATTATGTTGTAAGACTTCAGCCGCCTCGTTCACCATGTTCTCCACGATATCCTTCGCTGGCAAGATGTCTTTGATGAGCTGCAAGTAAAATGTCGATGAGGTTGGTAATCAAGGATGAACACGTCAGGAAGACATACGCCTGAAACTTTACCCATTAACCAAGGACGACCCTCCATAGATTTCTCGGGACGTTGCTCAAGGTCCCAGTTGGCTGGGATAACACCCTTCGAGGTCAATTCCTTGATTTCAGCCTGGCGATTCGTCTCCCAGTCTGCTACATAAGGCGTCTTAAGAACACGTAGCGGTCGTCCAGTGTAGATAAGAGTTGTGATAGCATCATCGTACCCAGCCCTCACGATAAGCTCCTTGTGAATTTTGGGTGCTCCGGCCTCGATTGATGCCACAAAACGCGTCCCGACCCCTGCCATACGTGTCAGTGCTCACGAATAGTAAGGAGAAGAAGCATATCCGACATACAAACAGCTTGTGCACCCCATGCTAAATTAGCCGCCAAACTTCTGCCATCATATACCGCGCCCGCCCCGATGACATACACCGGTTGTCCATTTAGGGGCGCCTTGTGTCCCCTGACGGCATCCACACACGCTGGGATCAGAATACTGGCGGGTGTGTCTCCAGTATGCCCGCCACCCTCGCCAGCCTGAGCGCAAATGATGTCCACGCCAACCTCCAACGCTTTTTCGACGTGCTTTGGGTGACCGACCATGTTCATGACGGGTATTTTGGCTTTGTGCAGCCGCTCGACAATTTCCTTTGGCGGCACTCCAACAGCGCAGACAAAGAGAGAAGTTTTCTCTTCGATAATGACATCAATGAGTTCGTCAAGTTTTCCCTTGGTGTAATCATACTGTACGAGATCCTGTTAAAGATTATGACCATAACGCCGACGTACAAACACGCACGTTTGTCTTTCGCGCGTTTCCGCCGACTTGTGGGAGTAGAAGGTCGACACCGAATGGAAGACTGGGATCCTTGAGGTCGTCCTTGATTGCCTTGATCTTAAGACACGCCTTTCAGCAGCGTGAAATCTGCCCAAGACAACCGTGCACGTACCTGTTGGCGCAAGATTTTTGGTGTATAACCAAACCCACCGATGACTCCTAGACCACCGGCATTGGACACAGCAGCAGCGAGCTCTGGACCTGCTGCAACATTCATACCAGCGAGAAGGACAGGATGCTTGATTCCGAAGAGCTCTGTAATGGGAGTAGTGATGAGCGCCATTGCTGTAGTTGCTTGGAAGAAGAAAGAGGGGAGGAAAAGATGTGTGCTCAGGAGGATGTTAAATAGATCGCCTCAAGAGAAGAAGCATGAGATTTTTTGATTCCAATTTGATTCAGTCAATCGACGATCATGCTATCGGTTATTAACAGCCCGAGTCCGGACATGAAAAATCACATACACGATCTTATCGGGAAATTATCCACGACCTGCTAGTGCCCCTTCAGTGACAACATTACTTTGGTGCTATGTAAATAATCTTTACTCTTTCCATGCAAAACGATAAGGATTCCGAGCGGCCTCTGTGGAAACAACGACGTCGAATCGCACCGCCACCCGGCTAGTAAATGCTGCCGGTAGTAACCGGTCCATCTGCAAGTTCGCAAACCACTATTCCTTCATCATCCATGTTACTGAGAAGGGGCTTAAGAGCACCACAGAGCCTGCAGTATAAGTAAGATATCTGTCACCCGAAAATGGGAGTCTCTGTAGCCAAAAGACGAAGCCATTCTGGGTTGTAGCCATCATGTCCGGCCCGCAGATTTCCCATGTTCAGCCGCCTGGTTTTTTTTTTCTTTGCCCCTAACCCTAAACAAGCTTATGTAAAGTGTGTGGTCGGCCAGGCTTTGGATGCTTCGTCCATTGACTCGATATCCAAGTCATCCGCCCTTTCTTTATACCATCACTGCCTTTCGTGTATTCGACGCCCGTCTCGCATATCGATATCCTCAGAGGAAACTGAACCATACAATGGCTTCCCCGGATGCACAGAAACAGAAGAAAGCGAAGGCGGCGGCCACCTCTACATACCCTCTAGAGGTATGGCCTATCCCTATCGTTACCATCTCCCTGACAAGCATCTGCGCTAGATGCAACCTGTCCCTGCGTTTTTTGATCATCGTATAAAGATGTTTGAAGAGTTGAAAGCCGAATATGATGCATCGGTGAAGGGCATGTGCTTTCGTTCTGGATGATACGTGACCTCTGACCAATGGCTGTTCACAGCTAAACCTCGTGAGGATATCACTATCACAATGCCGGACGGATCGACAAAGTCGGGTAAGAGTTGGGATACAAGTCCTATGGATATCGCAAAGGAAATCTCGAAAAGTCTTTCTGAACGCGTTGTCATCGCTAAAGTGCGTACTTGGCACGATCTATCTGTCATTGAGCTTATCTGCCTCTAGGTTGATGGTAACGTCTGGGATCTTGAAAGACCGTTGGAGGCATCTTGCAAGCTGGAATTGCTTGATTTCGAGCATCCTGAAGGTCGGTCAGATAGCTCAGTCGTTATAATGACTCAGACGCCTTTTAGGAAAGCGCGTTTTCTGGCATTCATCTGCCCATGTTCTCGGCGAAGCGTCCGAAAAGCATTATGGATGTCACCTCTGCCTTGGTCCTCCCACTGATGACGGTTTCTTCTACGAGATGGGCATCGAAGACAGGTATGACCTGTTATTCCCGACTTTAATGCTGTCCTTATTTGTGCAGAGCCGTTACCGTAGCAGACTATCCCGCTTTAGAAAAAGTTTCTGAGAGTGCTATCAAGGAAAAGCAGAAGTTTGAACGCCTGATAGTTTCTAAAGAGAAACTTTTGGAGATGTTTGGGGTGCGCTTATTTGTGACCACTCCGCTACAAACTGACAACGCGGCGATCTTCTAGTATAACAAGTTCAAAAAATACTTGATTGAAACCAAGGTTCCCGACGGCACATCTACCACGGTATATCGATGTGGGCCTATGATAGATCTTTGCGTCGGACCACATATACCGCATACCGGCAAAATCAAAGCTTTCATGATTACCAAGAGTTCTGCGTCATATTTCCTAGGAGATTCCAATAATGAATCTTTGCAGCGGATATACGGTATCTCCTTCCCAGATAAAAAGCAGTTGTCGGAGTACAAAATTTTCCTTGCGGAGGCTGCAAAGCGGGATCACAGGAAGATCGGAAAGGTGCGCTTTAGGCTTCTTGAAGGCGTTTTGTACCTCATCTTTTATAGGAGCAAGACCTTTTCTTCTTCAACGATCTCAGTCCCGGAAATTGCTTCTTTTTACCTCACGGCACCCGCATTTACAATGCACTTATCGAGCTGCTTCGGGTAGGTCTTCTAACTTTGACAATACTTTCTTATTCTCTCACACTTCGCATAGTCCGAGTATTTTAAGCGAGGTTACCAGGAAGTCATCTCGCCAAACATGTATAGCAGCAAATTGTGGGAAACGTCAGGGCACTGGCAAAACTATAAAGACGATATGTTTGTACTGGACGTTGAAAAGGAGAAATGGGCCCTCAAACCGATGAACTGCCCGGGGCATTGTCTCATCTTTGATTCAAGAGACCGTAGCTACAAGGAGTTGCCTATTCGTATGGCAGAATTTGGTATTCTACATCGTAATGAAGCTTCGGGTGCGTTAACGGGATTGACGCGCGTACGGAGATTCGTTCAGGACGATACTCATGTCTTTTGTATGCCATCCCAGGTTTGCTCCTTTGCATCTGTCTTCCACAGACACTTATCATCTTGCATTAGCTCGAGGACGAGATCAGTGCGCTCTTCGACTTTATGCAACACGTCTACGGGATGTTCGGATTTGAATTCTATCTCGAGCTCTCTACGCGTCCGGATAATTACTTGGGCAAGATTGAAACCTGGGACGTCGCGGAAAATGTAAGGGCTTTTCGGTCTACGTGGTTCAGCGATGTACTGAGAAAGATTCTCTCAAGCAACTGAAGAAGGCTCTGGACAAGCACTATCCAGGGCAATGGGAGCTTAATCCAGGTGATGGCGCTTTCTATGGCCCCAAGATTGATATCACTGTCCGAGATGCTCTGCGCCGATCATTCCAATGCGCAACGATCCAACTGGACTTCCAACTTCCTGAGCGGTTCAATCTCAAATATCGATCAGCAGAAGACTTTGGCAATCCAGACAAGCCCCCATCGAGACCGGTTATGATTCATCGTGCAATCCTTGGAAGTATGGAGCGATTCATTGCCATCGCTACGGAGCATTTTGCTGGGAAATGGCGCGTATCAGTTATCAACATGAGCCGCTCGCTGACGACGGCTCTATAGGCCGTTTTGGCTATCTCCACGCCAGATTGTTGTGATCCCTGTTGCCGCTCCTTATGTGCGTTTCATTTCCCTCAACTTAGTGCTTCCGACTGAGAGGGTGCTACGTGGATACAGAAAGACTATGCAGGCCAAATCGTCGACCGGCTCTCAGCTCTAGGACTTTACGCCGAAGTCGATAATTCGGACAACACTCTTCCCAAAAAGATTCGTAATGGCGAGATTTCCCAATACAACTTTATCCTTGGTACGTCGATCCATTATCAGTTTCCCAATACTCTGCTATAAAGAATCTGCCAGTTGTTGGTCAAGAAGAGCTAGATGCTCAGTCAGTAAATGTTCGAAATCGGGATGATATCGGGACGAAATCTAAGGGCCAAATGGTTCCGCTGGATGAAATCGTGGCCAAGTTTGTGGAATTGAAAGCATCTAGAAGGCTGGAGAACCAGTTTATATGACTTGTGTTGGTAGAAGTGGATAATGAATCGCTGGCTGCTGTTGTGTGCCCAATATGAGAGCTCAGTGACTATGCCACCGGGCTGTATACCCGGCTAGTCACGTGTCTAGCTGAGTCGCTTATCACTTTCCACCCTTTTGACGATGTAAGTTCGCAACCGAGAACTCCACATAGATACAATCAGCACTATCACAACAGCAGGGGCAGCCCTTACCAGCCGTCAACATCGACGCTGCCAGTAACAGCATAGCGAACTATTCATGACATTGTCTTTTGTTGCTTTTAAGTGACCAAAGTCTTGTAAGCAACAGGAACGCGCTATGTAAATAATTTTTACTCTTTGCTATATAAACTAACGTTGACAATGGGTCCCGACTCCGTCGCACGGCCATGACCACAGCCGTAAATATCATTCAATTTCGTCAAGTTATCAGCATCAAGATGATTCTTTATGCTGTCCTTCTCCACCCATGCCCACATACCATTCTTTACCAGAAGTGGTGGCCGAGATATACCCAGCTCTAATGGTAAAATCACCAAAGCGCTCTCCTTCTAATCTCTCCAGAGCATATCTTTTAATGATGGGCTCTAGGATAGCCAAGATCTCAGGCTCAGTGACCGTTTCTGCAATTCAGTATGAACGTGGTGCAGCAGAAGGAGCGGAGAGAACGAACCTCGGTAAATTTTGTTTAATCTCTGACCATAGAATCCTCCACCAAGCAGCATCGAATATGAACCGGGTGCTTTGCCGATGAAAGCAACCTCTGGAAAGTTTAAGTCAGACAACATATCTTTAAGAATACCAAGTGCGACATGCCTCCAAGGTAAGGACGAGCACACCCGTTGGGACATCCAGTCATCCGCATCACAATTGAATCGTTACGGAGACCGTTCTTCTCGCAGATTTTTTCCACCTTATCAATCAACAGAGGAAGATACTGGAACGGAAACGAAATCAACATGCTGAAGGCGTCAACGAAGGGGCCACTCACCCGTTCCGATTCCGCCATGGCAAGACCTAAAAGAGACGAGGTCGTCAGTTGTGCGGAATCCAACAATACAAGGCTCTACGCACCACATGTTGGAAATGCCACACATGCCGACGATGATAGTCTAAGCCCGGAATGCACGAGATTATCCAGCTTGTATTGGGTCAGGATCTCCTTGATGAGAGGAAGCTCCTCGTTTGGCACGTCCGACACCACCAAGTGCTGGTTAGCGGTTAAGCGGAACGTGCCTTTGTGGACCTTGGCAATCTCCCGTAAACCGGTCTTAAAGTCCCTTCCGGGCTCGTCTTGGATGCGTCCGTTTTCGATGAACATCAAGAAATGGTGCTTGCCATCTTCGCCTGTCGCCCAGCCGTAGTCGTCGACATTGCGGTCAAACGTGAATGGTCGTGCAGGCTGGAGGGCATAACCAAGTCGCTTCTCAACCTCCGCTTTGAACACGTCGAGTCCCATACGGTCTATCGTGTACTTGAGACGTGCATTCTAGACGCAGGAGTGAGCACAATATTTGAGGAATTACCCATTGTTAGGCGTTACCTTTCGGCTAAGCAGAATCGAGTCAGCAACGAAATCAGGAAGTCGACATACAAAACATACTCGGCACGGTTTCCGTTATCCCGCTGGGTCAACATGACCTTCTCTGCGACAAGCTTTCCCTGTTCGGGAGTGCAGAAACCAATGATACTACCGGCCCGGGGATAGGTCTTTTTGTTTCCGTGTGTAACACCCATGCCTCCGCCAACGGAGACGTTGAAACCAGTCAACTCACCGTCGTCGCCGACAATTGCGATGAAGCCAAGATCGTTTGCGAAAACGTCGACGTCATTCGTAGGCGGTACGGCAACAGCAACTTTGAACTAGGTAACACTATAAGCATGGGGTGAAAAGACAATAGCTGGATCAAAGTACCTTTCGGGGCAGATAAAATTCGCCGTATAATGGTTCAAAGTCCTTGACAGCGTCTCCTGCGACCATTTTCTTATCCAGCCAAATTTCATGGTATGCAGTCGTCCTCGGAATGAGGTGCTCGCTGACGGCTTTCGTGAATGCAAACACTTGCTTATGCAGCTTTGACATTGTGGGAATGGAAGAGCAGATGACATTTCTGCGTTACATGAGAACGCGGGTCGCACACTAAAACATGACGCGTACCTGTTGACATCTCCACATGCGGCGAGTGTATCGAGGAGAACCCTGTTAATGTCCTGGATGGCGGGCTTCAAGTGTCTCTTAATTACACCGTGGAATTGGAACGTAGCTCTCGTCGTAATTTTGAACGTACCACAGCCATGTTCATCTGCGATTTGATCCATTTGCAACCATTGTTCTGGCGTACAAACACCACCAGGCATCCTCACTCGGATCATGAAGCTATACGCCAATTCCGCTCCTTGCGCTTGTCGCTCCTCTCGAATGTCTCGATCATCCTGCTGGTAGATGCCATGGAATTTCGTAAGCTGTCCGTCGCTGGGTGCGAGAGCGCCCGTGCTGAAGTCTTGGAGACCTTCGGCGATTGTTCCACGTAAATACTGCGAAGCGGCTTTGATGTGTTCGTTCGTAATGGGTTCAGGCTCGGCTTCCGTGATCTCAATGGAGTCGACTCCGAGGACCTTCCATAAAAGCTGCTCCCAAGGTTTGTATCCCGTCTCGGGACCATCTGCATCCTGGTCATCACCAAGTCCCAACTCAACAATGCGATCGCCACCCAACTTCCCTAGACGAGCATCCAAGTCCTTTCCAGGTTTGTTGTAATAATGCGCGTCTTCGGATCTGGGCCAGTAGTGACTGTCACCCATGCCGAAGACACCAAACTTGAGCTTCGTCAAGGTTCGATCATCACCCGCAGCTGCGGCGTTGAGCGCCTTATAAAACTGACGTCCATTCTGAGGCGGCTCTCCCTGCCCGGCGGTAGATGTGATGAAGACAACGTACTCTTCCTGAGACAGACTGTCCAGTGACATGGAATCGAATGAAGCTAGGGTGGTAGAAAGTCCCCTAGCCTGGGCACGATGGGAGAGGCGCTTGGCCTTCTTCTCGGCATTTCCACCATCAGAAGCGTACAAGATGAGCAGAGGCGGGGCATCCAGCGATGACAGGAGTTCGTTGTATGACTGCTGCGCCTTCTGTTTTCTTGCCTCCTTCACACTCTGCCCTAAGCTACTGACTAGTTCAGTGGCCATCGCTGGCTTCGACCGAACCAACTGAGAGAGGTGATTTTGACGGTCAAGGAACTGTTGGAGATCGTACTTAATCGAGTCAGAGTCTAAAGAAAATGGCTCCTTCCCTTCGCGATCCTTTGAAGGGTCCCATCGATACAAGGGCCAGTATCCGGAATCAACGGCAAGCTTGGTCTCTTTAAGGACCTCGAGAGCAAGAGAGTTGTCGGATACATACGGCAAGTAAGCCAGGACGACACTTGGTCCGTTGTAATGGTCAGCCTCTGTGAATGCCTGCAAGACTTGCGCGTAGGACGAATAAACGGCCACGCTGGCAACATAAACGTCCCCGTGGTTCATAGCGTACAAACCCACGTCATGCTTCCGCCTGCTTATCTCTCCAGAATTGCGAGAGGAATATGGAAGGCTGTCGATAATGAGGACATTGACATTCAGGCCCGACGCGACAGCGTGATGCAGCCCAGATGATCCCAAATCGTACGACCACGCGTCAGAGCCAATAATCCACCGCGAAATAACGGAGAAATGTGCGCTGAGAGAAAGAATGCGCACGGCCGCAGGATGAGATAGTGGTGCCAGTTTCAGCGATGCCACAATTTCCTCCCCAAGACCCTTGTTCTTCCTACTGTCATCCTTCGCAAGTATCCATTTACTCAGTAATGAATGAAGTTCCACATCCAGTATATCACTCTGCAGCAACTCCAGAACGGCATTAATGAGCTGTTGCCTCTGTTCCAGCTGCGCCCGTACGCGACCCAGCGCAAACTCCGGGGTCGTAGCAATCTCGCCCTGGGATGCGACAAGTGACGGCGAGTTCGCGATTTCGAGCCTATCGTCGAAGAGATGGGCCAAAATTTTATTATATGATGCTTCGTGCTTGGGAACGAGGGGTGCGATGTTACTAGGCGATGGGGTTGATGGAGGACTCAACTCAAGCCGTGTGGACGGCGATGAGATCGAGGCGTGTTGTACGAGCTTGAGAATGTCGACAGACGTAATACCGTCGACGGCACCGAAAACACCACTTTGAATGATAGGGCGTGGTTCATGGCATTGCAGGGCGCTGACTACGTCGAGATACAATGGTGTCCATTTCATCGACCATTTTGAAATGTGCTCCAAAACGATGACTCTCTTTGTTGTAGAAGGAATGGCCGCGATTATACGCGAGGGAGGGAGAGGAGTTACGAGAGATACGAATATAATGGACACGCCCTGAGCGACAATGGGCAATTCACGACCCAAAGTGAAAATGACCGTCTCTGCATTACTCGTACCCTGGGAGACGAGGTGCCTCAGGGGCCGACGAACGAGGGACACGGTACTCAAAGCTATGATCTCATATGCTTTGAAAAGATCGTTTACGACCGAGTTGTCCGTAAACTCGTCGGAATGACTGTTTGAACGACCATTTGCATCGCTGTTTGAATGGCCGTTTGTACCGTTGACACCATTTGCATGTCCATTAACACCATTTCCATTGGCGGCATACGCATGCCCATTGCTGGCAGTCGGAGAGTGCTTAGAAAGTCTGTTGTCGAGAAGGAATGGGACGACTTGGTCCTCCTGGACTTCCTGTGCTACGTCCACGACGCTTGAATAGTAAGCATGAACAATGGCCTTTTTCTCTGTCCGGGCTAGCTTGGATGCCAGGAGGGCATTGTCATGGGCTTGTTGGGCTGTCGTGGAAAGCAGGAAGTACGGAATGGCGGACCGGAGAAGAAGGACGTCAGAGAGGTCGCCATCGAGGGCAAAGTGGAGGACAAGTGGTAGAGAAGACAACTCCGATATCCGAAGGATGACATTAGTAATCGTCCGTGGGCTTGCTGATGCAGTAAAGGAGATGAGAGAAGCGGTGGCGTTTCGGATAATGTACGCTACTGGATCACCGCCGGAGGGGACTGATACGATGGCCGGTCTCTGTCTGGAGATAGTTGATAAAGATGTAAAGGTCTGAGCAGAGAGTGAAGTATTTGGCGACGGTAGCTGAAGGTCCACCAGGGTGTCGGACGCCAAGTAGGCGATCCGAGCAACGGAGCTGGTCATGATGGTCTACGAAAGCTCGTCAGTAAAGATACTCAATGTCTGTCACAGAGCAACGTACAGTTCAGAAAACGGGAGTGATGGTCGGTCGTACAAGGCCAAGGAAAAGCAGAATCGGCATCCTGAAAAAATCATGTTGTCGCATGAAGCACCTCATACCTTTGTGATTGTTTGGAGAAATCATGGACATCCCGGTGGAAGATGCCTTGGAATTCCGAATTCCTAGCTGACGCTGCTGATAGAAAGTACACCCAAGCCATTCATTATATTGTCAAAGAGCACCTCATTCTTCTGTATCCTTGCGACTTGTGCCCTGGCTTACTGATTGCAGGGACTATCATTGGCTGATCATCACCCGGATTCGACGGGACTCCGGACCGGTGTATTTGCGCATATTTGACTTGCTTATTGGAGTCACAAACTTGGCAGAGCAGCTCCGTATTATGCCGTCTGGACGTTCCAAAGGCCCCTTCAAAGGAGGAGGCCGCCGAAATGACAACAACAGGATTTACTCGAATCCCTTACCCATTCTATTCACCGACGATTCTCCAAAGCCAATACGCTCTCTGCTCAACCTTCTCGGTCTATCTCTCGCCAGAGTTCAGACGCCTCACTGCAATGCTATTTTCGACCCTACCACTTGCTCCGTCTGGGTGACAAATTATTCTGATGCTTTGCTCCTTTGGAGACGGGGTTTCTTTGGCAAGGGCAACCTGTCACGAAGTGAACCCAGCTGGCTCGCCCGACAGAAGACTTTGCAAGGAAAACGTAAGTGCTATATCTCCCTGGACCTACACTCTCTAAAAATGCTGCAGAGATTACATCTGAGGAGATCCGTGAAAGGCGACGAGCGGAACGAAAGCAATTCAAGTTAGACCGTGCGCATGCAATTGCTGCCGTAGCCGCAGAGGCAGAGGCCATCTTTGAATCCGAAGGACGCGTCATCACTCCTGCTCTTTCTGGACCCAATATTCCCTCCGCGGCGACATGGAAACCAACCCCTACAACAGATGAACCACTTCCTTCCCTTCTGTTGTCATCACCCCAAGATATAGATGAAGAAGAGCTGGAGGACGTTGAGCATCTCCAACTAACTCTGCCCGAAGCCTTTTTTCTCATATGGAATTTTGATTGTCTCACTGTGTTGAATCCTGATACGGTTAGCTACTCTGTATCTTATCCATGCTTCTCAATGCAAATATCTCTTTATCCAGTACGAACCCATGAGTCTGGGGCAAATATGGAATACGTTCCAACAGGTGCATCTGTTCCCTCCCGTACCCAATGCCCCAGTACAGCCACTTCAGTTCGACAATCCGTTTCTAATTAACTATGTTGTGTATCATTACTATCGCTCTCTCGGCTGGGTCGTCAGAGGAGGCACCAAGTTTTGTGTCGATTATCTTCTGTATAAACGGGGTCCCGTTTTCTCTCATGCGGAGTAAGTCTGCGATCCTAGATGAAGCCCTCACTAAGTCTACTCCCAGGTTTTCTGTGGTCGTCTGTCCCGTTTACGAAGATCCTGCAGATCAAGGAAACTCAGTACTCAATGTCCAAAATGCGTCACCTTTTGCATGGTCCTGGCTCAGCACGATCAACCGTGCCAACACTCAAGTGCAAAAGGTACGATAATCATTCATCAAGAAGTATTATGTTGATTTCTTTCAGACACTCATGCTTGCTTACGTGACCATACCGGCACGATCACGACTATCTTCAGACGTGCTGAAATCTCCTGCTTGCTTTTCGCATTACTCCGTTAGGGAGGTCGTCGTGCGCAGATTCATTCCAGCGAGAATGCGTGATTGATGTTTTTCATTCATATCTACAAAGCAATGCTGCATACATGCATGATATTACACCGTACTCGTCACCGCCCAACAATAATAGACCTGCCATGACTATCTTGACATGGACGAATGATGCGTGATGCCTGCAATAGAAAGGTAGTATTGCCAGTGGGATGTTGCCATGACGAAGGAAAAAAAGGTCGAAAGCAATAAGGATAAATGATAGGAGATGGAAAAAGGAAAATCATATTGCCCCCCTGATGCCGACTTTTCGATACTTCTCCTCGTAAGCCTGGGTCAGATTGGGCAAGACAGGCCTACAATCGAGAATCTTCTCTGTGTCGGGACTATTGGGGTTGGTGAAAAAAGACGAGGAATGTTCAGTAAGAAAGTCGCGTGCGGATTCAATGTCATCAAATGCGAGTTCGCTATGTATAAAACTCAAGGGAAGAGTTTTGTAGCTATTTATACCGTTCAATAATAGATCTCAGACAAGGAATGAAGGCTTACGCTTTGGTCATGATCATAAGAGCCTTGGCCCGCTCTCGACCTATCAAATGATCCATGATGTATCCACCCATATTCGGGGCATTCATGTACAATTTGAACAGAGCATGGTAGTTCCCCATAGCCAAAGACTTCTGCACATCCAGTGCATGCCTGACGGCGGAATCTGATTTCTGTCGGGGTGTTAGCTGACCTACGTAAAGATTCAATTCTGTAACAACGTCAGAGGTTGTTTATGGTCCCGAGGAAACGATACGGACCACTTCTGTTGCGACCATGCAGCAACATAAGGATGCGGTAAGCGGTAAATTCCTCTTGTTTGCCCGGTATTCCTAATTCATATAGTGTCTTCAACGTGGCTTGACATTGGTTGAACTCAACCATATCGTTCTGGAGCGTCGCGAAATCAAGACAACGTGTAAGCTTTGAGAAGGAGCAACGCACGCTTTCCAGAGCCATTCGTGCGTGTATTTCGTAGACTTGAACGGTAAAGTCGTTTTTTATTCGCTGGACCTGCGCAGAGTCAAATGTAGGGAAACACGCCAGACCATAATGGTGGGGACAATAAGACACACACCGTTAGATCCTGTCGAAGACTCTTGAACTGATTACATATCCAACTATATGAGCATTTTTCTCGCCACCGCTTCTTGAGTTCCAAAAGAGTTTGTTGGAGGACAGCGTAAGGCCGTATTTGCTCCGGTTTGGGTTCCTGAAAGAGTGCATTAGATGCTGGAGAAAGATGGGCTCGGTACGCACCGAAGTTAACCTCAAATAGTCCTTGAACAGCTCTTGTGAGCTTCCAACTATTGTGTACCGGTCCCAGTCAATCACGTTCTGACATGGAAGTTAGGTCCATGACGAATGCTAGCTGGAGGTGTCTACACACTGGGTCGGCATCGGGATCATCAGCGGGGTTGACATAAGGCGAAGATGGGCGAGTCGTTGGTCGGTCGCTTAGATGAGCATACTGTTGATTTGCTTTGAGAGAAGCATTGCCACCCAGTGACTTCTGTCGTTCTATTTCATGTTCCCGTTGGAAGCGTTGTGCACGTCGGTTCAAGGCCGTGGGATTGTTGAAATCCGAAGTATGATTTGAGGCTTGCTTGAGCGCAGACTTCTTGGCCTTTTTGTTGGATGTAGGCAGGTCGTTACTGAGGGAGGTTCGACTGACGTGTTCACCTCAGAGGCACAGGTAGATTACACACCTCTTGCGCTTCAGTATAGGCTGCTTGGGGAGCAAACTACAGGGAGGAGAAGCAGAGCATAAATGGATAATGTGGCAGGAAAGAAATATGGGACTTGGAAGACCTTTGCAATTGTATCCCAGCCCAGTCCGTCGTCCAGAGCGTTTGTGCCGCGAAAGCATCAGCAATTACCTTTCTTAATTCTTCTTGGGCTTCCACTCTGTTGGTATCTGTCATTTGACCTAGGCATTTGGCGACCCACTCTCTGCGGTTCGAGGTTAACGAGAGCCGTAAGAAAGAGTCTCATACATACTTGAGTTGTGGAGGCCATGAAGCGGACGACATTACGAATACGCAAAGCTCTAGCGAGAGGAAGAAATGAGAAATGTGGTGAGAGTTACGTTCAGACGCTGACGGACAAGTGCACCGGTCGATGACAATCAGGCTTATGCTCCAAACATGAGCAAATTCAATGATTCCCATGTGCAAGTGACTAATTATTGAGGATCATCTTATCTACAGTACACTTGGCTACAGAGTATTTAATGGCCCTTGTCTACAGGAGGGTCGTAAACTGGACGAGCACAGTGAGCCAAACGTGATAATTAAAGTCGTGGAAACTTACAGATCTTCCTGTTTTTAATTGTAGTCCATTTGAAGCGCTTGACGTAGACGCTGAGGGCGAACAGAGCGGAGAACAAGACAACAGCCTTGATTCCATATTTCTTCCTCTCGTCATGTTCCGGCTCAGCCGCCCAGTTCAAGAAGATCGTAACATCTTTTGCCATCTGCGACGTGGTAGCGGGGGTACCTGTAACAAGGCGTCAAATACTGTCAACTGACCATTGAATGCAACATACCGTCATCATACTCAACAATACCATCAAATAATACTCGAGCCATGGAGATAGCACCGCCAGGGAAGAACGGATTGTAGTTCATCCCTTCACGAATTTCAACACCGGCGGGAGCATCGACGTATCCGGTCAACAACGAGAAGATGTAGTCCTAGAATGTGGGTGAGCAGAGCACATCAGGATGAATGCAGATACACTCACAGCACCGCCATGGCGAGCCTTGACAATCAAACTAAGGTCTGGGGGCAATGCACCTGCGTTTCCGGTCCGAGCAGCTTCTTCGTTGGGGTAGGGAGGAGGCATGTAGTCCGCCAGCTTTCCTGGGCGCATAAACATCTCTCCCTCGTCATTGGGACCATCTTGGTATTCAACCTCTTCTGCCAAGGCACGTACTTCATCGACAGTGTGTGACACCCCCACAAGGTTTCGCCAGGCAATGCGGTCAAGGGAATGGCAAGCGGCGCAAACTTCACGGTACACTTGATAGCCTCGTCGAATGCTGGAGAACGAGGTTCAAGTCAAATGGGCGCGCAAATGACGGGCAAAACCGGAATACCTGGCGTGGTCAAACGTGTCGAAAAAGCCCTTGTGATCCCATGGGTAGGCAGGAGGGTGAAGACCAGCATCACTGAGGTGACTAGCATGGGCCTCGCCAATAAAAGGGAGAGAACCGTAGAGATGGGTATACCAGGCAATGGTGCCCGCGGTGAAGAGAGTTGCCGACGCGAGGGTGACGCGAGAGTTCATGAATGCCTACGACAAGTTAGAGTACGGCCAGAAACAAGAAATAACAATGGAAATACCGACCTCGAATGCACTTGAACTGGAACCAGCATGCGTGGAGGCGAAGCGGACCTGAGGGGCGTTGGGATGTCATTTCAGTATCAAAAAGTAATATTCATACCGCAGAAGACCGTGAGCCCGCCTGCAACGTCAAACGTGAAGCTCTAAAGGCCCCAGCATTCCTGAAGGCCCCAGCGGGTAGCCTTGATAGCATTTTCAATGTCAGGATTTTGGAGGAAAGAACGTAGATGAACCTCGTCACGGTCACGGCTCACGGCTTCGGAACTAGGCGGAACAGGGCCGTGGACCAATCATTGTCTCCGCATTGAACGCCTAGCCGACCGCCAGCGGAAGACAAAAAATATCTGACGATTCCTGTGCAGGGAATTTCACAATGAACAAATACTTGTTCGATATATGCAGTACAACTGATACATGTACGGAGTTAAGAGACATATATAAAGACGAAATAGAAGAACAAAATGGAGAAATACCGCATGTCGCGCTTAAGGGGAAAGAGAAGGATAGTGTCTGTTGCTGCTGCTCGATTAAAACAAGCACTCGCAAAGCTCTGCAACACATTCAGTTTTGATTACTTGCAGGATACCGCTGACGAACCTTCAGCGCAGCAACACAGGCACATACCAGCCAGGCAAGCCATGCATCCACCTCCACCTCCACCTCCGCCTTTTTCGGGCTGTTGTCTGCATAAACCAGTCAGTCCAGCCAGAAACGCTGTCTCAAGAAAACGACAAACACTATAACTGTCTGAGGCTGTGGTTGGGGCTGATACCCTCCACCGTAGCCGCCTTGCTGAGGATAGCCTTGCTGGGGGTAGCCCTGGTAAGACTGCTGAGGTTGCTGAGTCGCTTATGAATAGCTGTCTTTGCGGTAAGACGGTAACAAGACGAACCTGCGGATAATAGCCGCCCTGTCCCTGCGGTGGACCTACAAGGAATATGTCAAGTCAGCATGGTATCAATAACGTTCCTTCGTGGCGGTTGACGAGTGGCATGATGTTCCACAGGGGCACTCAGTTTCAAGTTGAACGGGAGGCATACCTTGTGGAGGGGGATAGTATTGCTGAGGCTTTCCAGAGCCGTAGTAGTCGTTGGCGGACATGAAGGTAGACGATGGAAGTAAAGATGTGGGAGGATCTTATGTACTCATCCGCCACGTGCCCCCGCAGTGAAAGCGATGCAACCCGGGCACGATCAGTTCTTTACTAAAGTTTTTTTCGGATGTCTCTGGATCTCAAAGGTCGGCAAAAATAGCTTAATGCTGTGTCGTGCCAACGGCAAAGGAATAATGAACTCCATTTGAAGATACTGAAGACGAAGGCTATAAGCATATTGCTCGGGTTTGCAAGTCTAAAAAAAGTAAATCCCTAAGCCGGGCCCGTTGATGTATAACGAAGGCGAAATTTTTTAAAAACATGCGTCGGGGAAGAACGAAGGATTGGTCGTGTTTATGGGTTTGACTGTGGCAAAAATGAAAACATCCTGGCGCCTTGCCGAAGAAAGGATTGCGTTAGTCTTGTTTGCGCTGGAAAGGGCCAAGTCAGTGGCGGGAACAGAGGCATTAACGAGAGGGAAAGAACACACGGACTGCTGTATACTGATCCTGTGGTAGTACATCAAATGGAAGAGTCCGTGTCTCGGCAAGTACGGTGCCTTGCTCAGCCAAGCTGATATTACCAGACGAGTCTGTACTGAAAGGGCTGATACTAATGAGTAAAGTTACGTAGCCGAAAGGTGAAGAGTACTAGCCTAGAAATTCGCAACAGAGATATACCAAGTTGGAAACGTCCGCACCACCGTATACTCACATCAGGAAATATAAAGAACAGACCCGTGTTTCCCTGAAGGTCTTCTAGAATGTCTAGAGACGAAACTAAATTCCCATACAACAGAGGTGGTCCTTGGCCCATCGTGTAGCCAACATCCATGCGCGTAAGCCCGTTGTCCGTGTACAGCGACAAGTGGGCAATGAGAAATGGGAGTTCTGCCTGGCTGTTGGGCACAGGACATCAGTCAGTATTATATACGCGGCGATGCAGTGACACGTACGGAATGACCGGATTGCCTGAAGGATCTCTTACTACAAGTCTAGCAACTAGTGGTGGGGTGAGCGGTAGCCGGGAAAGGCTGGCATTCCGAAACTCGGCTGTTTTCTGCGGCTGTTGAACAACCTCAAGCTGGTAGGTTCTATATTGTTGGACGGT
Organism: Guyanagaster necrorhizus; assembly: GCF_019112545.1. Lineage (NCBI taxonomy): Eukaryota > Fungi > Basidiomycota > Agaricomycetes > Agaricales > Physalacriaceae > Guyanagaster > Guyanagaster necrorhizus. The sequence continues at coordinate 387,155 of NW_025064901.1, forward strand.
ATATCAACGGATCATGAACTTATTGAATGTTTTCGTACGTACGGAGTATATGATTCAGATAATAGAGACGAGACTTGAATCCGTGGCTGCCTCCGAACGAAATGTGGAGGAGGATATTCTGATGCAGACCTGCGCCCAGAGGAAGCGGAAGAAGACTGGGATAAATTTTGCGAATAGATTTGACTGCTAAAAGATTGTGGAGTGGGCGAAGAGTCAATACTTTCTCTACAGACGCGCGTTGAATGCGGAGATTGGCGTGACTGCGAAAGCTGTCGTGAGGCGACGCCTTTGACCTTGAGTCGTAAAGCACATGTCCTTGAAAATGAGCGTTTGTTTTTGTAATAGACAACGGTATTAAGACGGAACTAGCGGGTGATACAGGTCAGTTCAAATTCAACGCAAGCGACGTATTTGAATGCATACCCTAATCTTGCGGTGGCGCTGTCGACCGTATCCCAACCGCGTACGAGGGAAATCGGTGGAGAACGAACGACCGCATTGGAAACCAGAATGTTTGTCATGACGCTCATCACTGAGAGGGAAGTCATAAAGAGAATGAAACGGCAAGAGGCAGAAAGATGCGGAAAGATCAAGCATTGTAAACTGCCCCGTAACTCAAGTACGTGGCAATGAACAGTGGAATCAGATGTCGTGGCCAGACAACAATGATTTATAGTGTTTGCCCAAGGGATGACGTCCAATGCCAACGAGGGAAATAAAACGAGGTTGTAGAGATCACCTAACGTTCTGGAAGTATGTCAGATCAGGGGCCCTGATATGGCAAAGGATATGCCGCCATCTAGCTGGAACAGATGATTTTGAATGGCTAACATCAGTCGGGTCTCATGTAAAATTCCATAGAACCCGCTCACAGATACCATCAAGCGCCAGGTCCAGAGAAGTGGGATTAGTATTAGACAATACATAACGTGTCGATTAAACGATCTTTTTGACATAACTCCAAATTCCTGCTACCCCGGACATGAAAATTGCTGCTGAGAGAGCGGGCTTTACTCCGGCTATGGAAGATGAAAGGTGTGAATATCACGGAGAAATGGGTCTCAGAACGTAAAGTGCGTACCCGTAGACTTGTAGAGGACTCCCGTAATTCCACCAGCTCCCATGCTTCCGAGAATATCGTGCTTTCCTCTCATAGCGTCAATGGAACAATTAACTCCATTATACACGAGGGCTATACAGGGAGAAGTGTATGAGTACGAGATGATATCGGTAGATTGATAGGACGGACCGAGGACACCAGCCGAGTTACCAATAAATGTGCCTCGTCGAGTCACGGAGTTGAGGATACTGTTGATCCGCAGCCTGGTGTTTGACACAGCAAGCGGTCTTCGAGCGCCTTCGCGCATGCCCCACAAACCACCAAGGGCCAGACCTTGGTAAACCAGGGTGAGCATGTGACGGAGAAAAACAATAAGAGGACTAAAGATGGGACACCCGAGATGTCGAGATAAGGTGAGAGTGTATTCAGGGAGTAAAATGAGGCCCAAAGCGAGAAAGGGAAAGCAAAAGTGGTAATATGAAAGAGATCTTACGCACCACCGAGATACATGGTCCCAGTTCCATAACAGAGATCATCACTGAAACCCCTAGAGGGAACAGCAGTACCAGCACCAGGGATATCATTTGTCTTTTCATCCTCGAGAAGAAGATAATCTAATTTGTCACCAAACTCGGCGAGCGGGTGAAGCTTTGCTGGGTCATACGCGCCCATTAGCAAGTCAGAGGCAGTTAGAGCACCACCAGACGACGACGAGGACGAATCCTGGGACTGAGAAAACGTTGCATTCCGCAGATAGTCTGTTGGATTACTCGAAGACGAAACCTGGGATGACGATGACATGGCGACGGTAGGGGGAAGGGGGCGGTCGGAACAAGCTGGATGTGGCTTGAATCCAAGCTGAACTGATCGGCAGTCGGCTCAAATTTTTTCAAGGACCGCGATCATCGCACGTGATCTTAGTTGCCATTTCTGTCTCGACTCTAATTGTTCAAAGCAGGAAGTCAAACCGTATCCCTCATGTCGTTGTGCAGGCGTTCGGTTTCTTGGCTCAATATCCAGAAACTTGTTTTACAGTCATACAGAGCATCTCTTTTGTGTACTCGGCCAATTGCTGCTTCCAAACGGACATCTCCTGAATCCAGGTCTTCGGGTTTTCGTGGAATATCGAGGCGTAAGTTATTCTGTGGGTGTATCTTGATGCAGACTATGAACACACACTCCTACAGGCTGGGCAACGTCTACGACCCCACACTCTACGGCGACAGATCCAGCAGAAGTCGAAGCTTCCCGTTGTCTCGAACAGGGAACTCTGAAACTTGAGGAGGGCGATCTTGAGGCTGCAAAGAATCTTTATAAGCGGAGTGCCGACATCAAACGAAATGCCAGCTCCCTTTTCAATCTGGGCGTTACCCATTATCATCTCAGTTGGTCACACTTTTGTGTATGTGGACCAAGCTCATCTCATTTCGACAGAGGAGTTTGATGAAGCCATTGCCGTATGGAAGGAATCCATAGCCCTTCAGCCAGCCAGTCCGGACACCCATACCAGTGTGTAATGTCATCCTAACCTCTTCCCCTTGTCTGACCGCCACCGGTTACGAGTAGACTTGGCTAGTGCATATATTATTTCTCCAGTTCCTCGGCCAGACCTTGCATTACACCATTTACAGCACGTCGAATACGTTCATCTTTTTTTGTTCAGAGTTTTAACGACATCTGATCATACAGTATTGCATCCTCGCTCTCGCCGGAAGACCCTGAAATTGCATTCAATCTCGCGGCGGTTCTCGAAGCTAGTAAGCTTTTCCCCCTTCTCTTTGACCTTTTGTGACTATAATTAACTGGAACGCATTAGCTGGGCAACTTGAAGCGGCCCTTGAACAATATCAGCGTAGTAGAGACTTCGGAGTTGAGCGTGCGGCAATGCATATCCGTAATGTATACCATCTTGCTTCCAGCTCTTGTGAAACAATTGAATAGTCGTTTCAGGTCAGTGCAAAAATACTTGGCCAACGCCTGAAAGCCGCTGAGGACTCGGAAAAACCTGAGCCTTAAATGACAGATTTTCTTGTCTTTAACGTGGGCGTTGTTTTGGTGGCAACCCAAGCGCTTCGCGGACTGGTGGTCGACAAGAAAGGCATCGCCTGCGCATATGGTTATAATCGTAGGAGGAAGCCAATAAGCTTCAGGCCGAGACAACTGTGACTGGTCATAGCATAGTTTCTCATTATTGCAAGTATTGCTTTTACATAAAATCATTCGTTGTCCAGGAAGGCGCGTGAATAGATTTTGTGGAGTCCCTCCTGTCCAATTAGAAGAGCCCTCCATAGCCGAAGGGACCTCATGGTTACGGTCTTCTAGGTCAGAGGCCCTGCAGGTTCAGTGACATTGGATTGACTGTGCAGATCCCTGATGACTTCACGGTCCTGTGCTGCCGTCTCAGCGTCTACGTAGTCCCCGTTTGACGATCCACGCTGACTACGACCACTATTACTACCAAAGTGGGCCAGGTTTAAGTTATAGTTGTAACGCCTATAACCGCCGCGACCGGTTCCGATTGGAAAAAGCAGGAAAGGGACGCGAGCCTCGAGGAGTTTTGGAAATGAAGGTACTGAAGGTAGGGGATTGTGCCGAAACCGAGGGAGATGCAGGCACAGAATTCCGAACCTTTTGGAGAATGGCGCTGATGTCAGTTTCAGAGTAGGTGGGTGACGGATGGTCTGACGGAGAAAAATACAGGCAACGGTGGTAACCTTCGTGGCTCATTGGGGGGTACGAAGTCGGACGCGAAGCGTGCAAGCACATCGAGCGCTTGCTCGGGCGTCTTAATAGTCGGATGGAATTTTCCTATTGAAAAAGGCGGATGGGGTGATTGACATTGTTACATACACATGACAAGAATCGAACTTACGTTCTCTGAGCCGGGAGACGCAGACCTGTGAGCAGCATCCCAATTGAGTTGAGGGCCGAATGCAAGTAAGAACGGGCACCACAATTGTGGTGCATGCTCACCTCATAGGGGGTATCGAAAACAATAACCCAGATCAGAGTTCCGGGGAATTCCAGGGCTATTTGGATCCAATATTTTCTTTGCCTAAGGCCCGAGACATCAGTTGGTATCTACTATGACAGGCCGTAACTCACGCTTCATTGAAATTGGTGCGATCGACGCACACGGATAGTCCCTGGCGAAGAGAATCCCCGCGCGAGCTGCTCGACCATCTTCCGACTACCAAGATCATCTTGGTTACATCGGCGAATGTGAGGGAAATGATCTTGCAGAGCTTGAGCAAATGTGCTCTAGAATACTGGCTAGCACAACTTGCAACAAAGACGGCAATGGGGGGACTGATATGATACCTTTCCGGAACCAATCAAGCCCACCAATATCAAAACGAACTTTTCCGAATCGTCGCCACTACTCGATGTTGCCACCTGCGATTGGAACGAGAACATGATGCTGACCGAAGATGAACGTAAGGTTCAAGGACCAAAATAGGATTTCTACAAAGATTGACTTTCCAACAACTTTGTAACTCAATGTCGTGAATCATCATGACTTCAATGTTTATCTATCTCGGAGCCGTACCAACTGTTGTAACCTACAAACATTTGGACTGTCAAACTCTCTTCGTTGAAGTGGTTTTTTGATTCTGCTCAGTACGCTCGAAATAAAGTGGTATAGTATCTTCGTCCCTAAATTTATTTCGAGAACGCCTTCAGACGAGCCTCCGCGGCTCTGGCACGCCTCTCACGCTCGACTATAGTCCGCATCTCTGAGTTTAAACCAGTCGTAGCTTCTGATGAACCAGCCGTACCTCCCAGCTTTCTAGGACCTGAAGGAACATCGGCCCTAACCGATGGCGCCAATGGAACATCAGACGCGACAAATGGCGGTTCCACCTGCTTATCCTTTTCCCTGGTTTCCCGCTCCTTGACTCGATCCTTTAGAGCCTTTCTGCGGCTTTTCTTCTTTTCTTCCCGATCATCCTCCATTTCCTTACTCAGAGCGCTCGGAACTCGAGCAGCACCGAACCAATCCCACCGTTCAGGATGAAGTCCAGCCGAGCGACGAAACACGTCCCTGATGGTCCGCGTTTGCGCAAGATCATAGGCTGTGCGACCGGTAATCCTGCCGGTAGATTCTACGTCCTCAGGGATTTCGCCATTTTTCCCAGCAGGTACTTGTATCGTGGGGTCTGCTCTCATATCCTCGAGAAGCCAATGTACGATATCTTCTTGCTCGGCATGTACTGCGAGCTGGAGAAGAGTGCTCCACCGCTCATTAGCCCACTCCGGAATTGACGCATCAATGCCTCCCATGCCCGTGCCCTCACGTTCCCAGAAAGCCTTCAGCGGTTCAAGCCTGCCCTTCCGTATCATCTCTGCAATCCGGAACCACTTGTCGCGAAATGACTCCTCTTCCTTCGAAAGCTGTGGAGCCTTTACTTTCTCCGAGGGTTCTTTGGGCGCTGCAACAGCGGGAGTTGGTTTAGGTTTCGGAAGGCTGGCTAAATATTCTTCATCCTGTGCACATAAGGCTTCTTCCGTAAGGTGTGATACTTTCGCTACCGTCAGTTCGTTCAAACACCGTATAAGTTCGGCTTGAGTCTGAGCGGACTGTTTGAGCATGTCGGGTTCTTTAAATGACGTAGCGACTTACGGGGCGACGTGTTGGAAAAGGAAATGTACGGAGACGAGCATCACCCTTGCTGATGATGGAACCATCATAATCCATGAAAATTTTGCGATTAGACCCACTAGCCCGGATCCAGATCCTTTCGCAGTCATTAATCTCTTCTCGCCAGTCGTCCATCAAATTGCGGATGTCCTGTAATTACTGTCGGCGTGACTAGATATCATAGCCTGATAGTACTCACATCCCGCAAAGCTTGTTCACCGTATCGGCGGAGCAAAGCACCGGCACTCTTTGCATTGCCCTTGGCATTGTCGTTGAGAGATTGCGATCCTCCTTGTTTCCGACGCGCTGAAGGGAGTCAGAAGAAGCAGCAAGAAAACAAAAAGGAATACGAACTGGTATATCGGTGGAATGTCTTGTGCTTCAAGACCTCTATTTCGGGCTTCGGGTGTTTTGGCTTTTTCTTTCCCTGGAATGCTTCTGCCTTCTCCTTTTTGTCCGCGTCTGATCTGCTGACACGCACGACCGCACCAGCAAAGTGACCACCGGCAACCATAAACAAAGTCCACGTTCTACCTTGTACCGACGATTGCATTGTCTTTAGTTCCTCCAGATAATGGGATGTCGGTGGAAACAAGGTTCGATAGACGCCAATCTGTGTTGCAGGTGGTGAATGGAACCAAGCTAAGGCAGTCTGAGGAGTTGAACGAGCAACGGACTCTGGGGACTGAGAACGAATAACGCGTTTTGTTTTCCCGACGAGAGCAGCAACGGCATCGGAATCTTCAGAGTCATTTTCATCAGATGAGGACTCAGACCCCGATATCGAGTCATCGAGGGCTATAAATGTTCAAAGAGAGGATAAATAATTCACTAAAAAGCTTACCATCTATTAACTGAGCAAATTCCGACTCGTTTACAGCCGAACCACCACCAAGGCGAATTTTGACGTTGTATCGATGCCAATCAGATCGATAATGGCTTCTCTGTTCAGCAACATCGAGAAACGTAGAGCCATTACATATGTTACAGGCTCGAGAGCTGGTCAATGTAGGTTCAGCAGGCGGCGTGAACGAAGGTGTTCGCCTCTGTGGCTGTTGATTGACGAGATTTCTGGGCGTAAGAGTGTCAAGGAGCTCCGTAGGAAGGGAGAAAACGTAGAACTTCTGCATCCCTTGAGGGGATATTCGAGCACGTCTAACAAATCAGGATACTTATGAGTATGATCAGAGTCAGAGCCAGAGCAGAGTCAAAGCACACCGGATCCGACGGCACGAATAGCCGCATATCGATTTAGATTTCAAATTCTAATTCTTCAAGTGAACGTGTCTGATCAGATTCCTACAACATGGTTTCTTCAGTTTTTGCGGATAGACCACTCAAGAAACTTCTTCTGTTCGATGTCGATGGAACGCTCACTCCTGCTCGACAAGTATGGAAGTCATCTGGTTTCTTGTTACTGACTGACTTGCCTCCAGGCTGCCTCACCCGAGATGATTCAAGTCTTGCGCGAGCTCAGGACAAAAATTGTCATTGGTTTCGTCGGAGGATCTGATCTAGCCAAAATATCAGAACAGTTGTCTGTCGATGGAAGTAATGGTGTGTGTCCTCTACGGCCTCCTTTCTTCTCTAATGATCAAAGCCAGTTGTCGAAGACTTTGACTATGCCTTTGCTGAAAACGGTCTGACCGCTTACAAGTTGGGAAGTGCACTTCAGTCTCAGTCATTCATCAAGTATGTCGGCGAAGACAATTACAAGAAGCTCGTAAACTTTATTCTCCACTATCTCGCTGATATGGACGTTCCGGTGAAACGGTCACTAGCACCCTATTTGTGGTAGTACGCTTCTATTAACTTTTCTATATTCCAGTGGTACTTTTGTTGAATTCCGAAAAGGCATGATCAACGTCAGTCCTATTGGACGCAATGCCACGTATGTCATATCATCCGCCTTGTATTATAGTTCCTCACGGCTGCGTAGGAAAGAGGAGCGTAATGAATTCGAAGCCTATGACAAGGTATGAAGTTTCGGTACCTCCATGCGCATGGCTAAGTTTTCTCCAGATTCACGGCCTACGAGCCGCATTTGTTAAGGTCCTCCAGGAGAAGTTTGCCCATTATGACCTGACGTATTCAATTGGTGGTCAAATCTCTTTTGATATTTTCCCCCGCGGCTGGGATAAGACGTATGCTCTTCGTCACGTCGAAGATGAAGGCTTCGAAGAGATCCATTTCTTCGGAGACAAGACGTACAAGGTAGATCTGAGACTTGCACATTTTAGCGTCAAGTGACGCCTATGTGTAGGGAGGAAATGACTACGAAATCTTCGCCGACTCCCGGACTATTGGCCACACAGTTACCAGTCCTTCAGATACCATCCGCATTTTGAAGGATTTGAATCTAGATCTTTGAGAGCATAGATGATCGAGCCGAAATTAGACAGAAGGCAAAGGGATTTTGGATTTTAGGAACATGGATAAAATATTTCTTACATAATAAATGAATTAGTCATCCATAACGCTTGTTCAGACGCGTTTCTCTGTCTCTTCCTTTACCACCGAGTCTTCGACACCTTATCCATCTTTCTCCATTACACCCTTCCGTCGCGTAGGCATGGCGCCACTTTCAGTAATCAAGGAGAACGTGCCTCTAACTCGTCCTAGGTATGCTTATCGCACTTACGCCTCCCAAGACGCGTTCCATTGACCACGCGTTTTCAGAGGCCATGGTGGCGAGCAAGGGCCCGCTTCGAAGAAACGGAAACTAGCATCAAGCTCTCCCTATGGCTCCCAGCCAGCACAATCATCATTCACCGAGGTACTCGAACGGATTAAAGAGGATATTGGAGACACACCTAGTGCGAAATTCTCCCATATGACATATGCTCCCATTGACCGCGCTTCTACAAGATGCCGAAGGTGGCGCTGACTGCTGGGCAAGACCGGCTTTGCCACTCATAAATGAAAAGAAAGATAAGCTGGGTATGGGCAGATCGTGCTCACCTGTCTCCAAGCAGGGATTTACGTCGCATATAGTGTTTCAGCAAATTGACATCGACTCGACAAACCACGGGGGATCCATTTGTCTGCGCATGTTTGGGGTCACCGAAGTAGGCTGCAGCATCTTTAGGTGAACTTTTTTCTGATGTTCTCTGTAGGCTGGACATAGTGTTCTTGCCTACGTCACTGATTTCCTGCCCTATTTCTACGTCGGTCAACCCCGTGGCTTTGCCGAAGACGATCTCGATGCCTTTGGGTCATATTTAAATGCAAGTCTTCTGCTGGAAACAGAGCCGTGGGCATGACTGATTGTTTTCTAGACACAAGTTGGCTATGATGTTGTCATCAAGGTTGAAATTATCAAGAGGCGAAGCCTTTGGGGTTATCGAGGTGATGACCAGGTACCTTTCCTGAAGATTACCATTACCGAGCCTAGAAGTCTACCGAAAGTTCGAGATAAGTCTCTTCTCTGTGACAGACCCTTCCCTTGGCTCACTATATTTTGGTGATGATCACGTCTCTTCGAAAAGAACAGCGTAGACTTTAATGGTCTCTTCGTAAGAAAAGACGGTGAAGCGATACCTACTTTTGAAAGCAACGTAGCATATACACTTCGGTTTATGATTGACACCAAGGTTCGGTTTCTTCTGCACTGTTTCCATGCACTTTTAAAGTCCACGCGTATCAGGTCGTTGGAATGAACTGGATCGAAGTTCCCTGTGGAAAATACAATATCATCAACAATGAAGGAAAGAAATCGCTTTGTCAGTTAGAGATCAGCATGAGGTCTGCCGCATTGCCACCACGCTCTTCATATTATTATTCTTATTCAACGCAATAGGTGGAATGCCTTCATTTCTCATGCACCAGAAGGCGATTGGTCTAAGGTAGCGCCTCTTCGGATACTCAGCTTTGATATAGAGTGCGCTGGTCGAAAAGGCATTTTTCCTGAAGCCAACGTTGATCCCGTCATCCAGATAGCCAACATGGTTACTCGCCAAGGTTTGCTTGTTTCAGCATAGGCTATGACAACGCTGCTCACTTTCTCCATTGAGGCGAATCCAAACCCTTCATACGAAACATCTTCACCCTCAATTCCTGTTCACCTATTGTCGGCTCTCAAGTGCTCGAACATAAAGATGAAAGTAGCTTGTTACTGCAATGGCGCAAGTTTGTAGAGCAAGTGGATCCGGATGTGGTGATCGGGTACAATATTGGAGGTTTCGATTTCCCGTATCTGTTGGACCGAGCCAAGGCGTTGCAGTTGAAAAATTTCCCGTTCCTGGGACGGTTGAAGTGTGAGATCTGATGTCACCGTTCAGTATGATCGCTACTTATCATCTGTAACAGACAATGAAACTAAAACAGTAAACACACACTTTTCTTCGAAGGCTTACGGGCAGCGCGATTCTAAAGATACGCCTTTGGATGGACGTCTACAGCTCGATGTTCTACAGTTCATGCAGCGCGAGCACAAGCTACGTAGTTATACCCTGAATTCTGTCTGTGCGCAGTTTCTGGGGGAGCAAAAGGAAGATGTACACCACTCTGTGATCACTGAACTCCAAAATGGTACTCCGGAATCTCGTCGACGCCTTGCCGTCTACTGTTTAAAGGTGTGTCCTAGCGCTAGACATCGACGACACGTTCTTTTCATCTGTAACGATAGGATGCATATCTTCCTCAACGTCTTTTGGATAAACTTATGTGCTTTGTCAATTACATTGAAATGTCCAGGGTGACTGGAGTCCCCTTCAACTATCTGTTGGCTCGCGGTCAATCTATCAAAGTGTTGTCACAGCTGTACCGCAAAGCAAATGAGGAGGGATATGTTGTCCCAGCATTGAAAGGAGAAGGTATTCATGTTTACTCAGTGAGGTCTCCTCTGTTAATCTCCTTCGCAGGTACGGATGACCAATACGAGGGTGCAACGGTTATCGAGCCGAAGAAAGGCTATTATGATGCACCTATTGCCACGCTCGACTTCAGTTCTTTGTACCCCTCAATCATGATGGCTCACAACTTATGTTATACGACGCTGCTTGACAAGACCACCGTCGAGCGCCTCCAACTAGTTGAAGATGTTGACTATGTCAGGACACCTAACCATGGTAATTGACTTCGTCGTAAACAAGTCACTGTACTAACGTCTCACACAAGACCTATTTGTCAAGTCAAGTCGACGAAAAGGTCTTCTTCCGACCGTTTTGGAAGATCTCATATCAGCTCGTAAACGCGCCAAAGCGGACTTGAAAAAGGAGACAGATCCATTTAAACGTGCTGTGCTCGATGGACGGCAGCTGGCCCTGAAGGTATATTATCCCTGGACTGTTTCTGCGATGACCGTCATCCTGATCTCTGTGTAAGATCAGCGCCAATTCCGTCTACGGGTTTACTGGTGCCACCATTGGGAAGCTTCCTTGCTTAGCCATCTCGTCTAGCGTTACGTCTTATGGTCGACAAATGATCGAGAAAACAAAATCGGTAAGGTCGTTGCTCCTGCTTATGAATTATAGGCTGAACATGATTATCATTATATAGGAGGTAGAAGCACAGTACAGTGTCGCGAATGGTCATTCTCACGACGCGGAGGTTATTTACGGTGACACAGATTCTGTCATGGTCAAATTTGGGCCTACCGATCTAGTCAAAGTGATGGAATTAGGTGCGAGCGCCATCGTACCTTTCTACCGCTTGCGTTAAAGGCTTTCACAGGTGCAGAGGCTGCTGAATTTGTCACCGCCAAATTCATCAAGCCTATCAAGCTTGAGTTCGAGAAAGTATACTTTCCTTACCTGCTCATCAGCAAAAAGCGTTATGCTGGTTTATATTGGACGCGACCAGACAAGTATGACAAGATGGATTCCAAAGGTATCGAGGTCAGCGATCTCTTTGTCTATCTCAGTCTGCAACAGCTCATTATGACCAGACTGTGCGTCGAGATAACTGTCGCCTAGTCTCCACTGTCATCGAGACGTGCCTCCATAAAATGCTTATCGACCGTGATGTTCGAGGTGCTGAAGAGTATGTTCAAACAGTCTTCTGATATCAAATTGTGGCTCATAACATAATACTTCAGGTATACTAAGCACACTATATCCGATTTGCTTCAAAACAAAATCGATATGTCGCAGTTGGTGATCACGAAGGCACTAGCGAAAAGCGGTAAATGTCATGTTCCTCATCTGGATGCCTGACCTAAGGATCTTTTCCAGACTATGCAGGTAAACAAGCACATGTCGAACTGGCTGAGCGAATGAAGCAACGAGATGCCGGTTTGTCTTGAGTTGATGCCCTCCTAGTTATTATTCACATGTAATATGCTGCAAGGGTCTGCTCCTGCTCTGGGTGATCGTGTGGCGTATGTTATCGTCAAGGGCATCAAAGGTAGGAGGCTATCTCCGATTTTCTCCCTTCGTAGCACCGACCCATTGGTATTTCAGGTGCTGCGGCATACGAGAAGTCGGAAGATCCGCTGTACGTCCTTGACAACAACATACCAGTTGATACAAGATACTATCTGGAGAATCAACTGTCCAAACCTCTGATGAGAATATTCGAGCCCATATTGGGAGAGAAGGCGAATTCATTGCGTTCGTTTCTATTATAATTATTGCCCCCCCCCCCCCCCCC